>NW_006400102.1:1965839-1975583 GCF_000299155.1 Elephantulus edwardii | reverse complement strand
GGCCAGCTGGCTGTTCTCCAGATTTCTTGGCACAACTTAGTGAGTACATCCAGGGCATTGTCTGTTTGTTGAAATAATGTCAAATTAGTATGCCGTCAACTCATGGAGCCTTGTTTTTTGCCAGTTCCTTCAGGGCAATTTGAACTTCCTCCTTCATAACCTGGGCTCTTGCTTATATGTTATTTAATGAAATTCTTCTGTGTCATCCAAGTCCTTCTGATACAGGGACTCTGTACTCCTTCCATCTTCTCTTTATACATCATGGATCATTCAACATTCTACGCAAACTATCCTTAAGTATTGTCACCCGTGGCTTCAATTTGGTTTTCAGCTCCTTCAGCTTAAGAAACGCTGAGTGAGTTCAGCCCTTTTGATTTTCTGACCCCAGCTCTCTGCACGTTTCTTTATAGTATCTTGCTTTGTCCTCCTGGGCTGCCTTTTGAAATTTTCTGTTCAACTCTTTGATTTCTTGGTTTCTTCCTTTAGCTTTGGCGTCTCGGTCCTCTAATGCAATATTCAGAGTCTCATCTGGCATCCATCTTGGTCTTTTCTTCTTTTTCAGCCTTTGTAATGATCTTTTGCATTCTTCATGGACGATTTTCTTGATATCTTCCCAGAGCTCATTTGGTCTATGCTCATTGGTGTTCAAGGCCTCAAACCTGTTCCTGAGATGGTTTTGAAATTTGAGTGGGACAGACTTAAGGTCAAATTTTGGTTCCCGTGGACTTGATTTCATTTTCCTCAACTTCAGCTTGAACTTGCATATGAGTAGTTGGTGGTCTGTCACACAATCAGCACCCAGCCTGGTTTTCACTGCTGATATTGAGCATCTCCACCGAGTCTTTCCACAAATGTAACCTATGCATTTGATTCCTATGCATACCATCAGGTGAAATCCATGTATATAGCCTGCATTTATGTTTCTTACAAAAGGTATTTGCAATGAGTAAATCACTGAATGTGCAGAACTCTATCATTCTATCTCCAGCCTCATTTCTCTCACTGAGCCTGTGTTTTCCAGCTACTGATCCTTCTTGCCTATTCCCAACTTTTGTGTTCCAGTCACCCATTATTATCAATGCATCTTGACTGCATGTTTGATCAATTTCTGACTGCAAAAGTTGGTAGAAATCTTCCATTTCCTCCTCTTTGGCTCTAGTTGTTGGTGCATATATTTGAATGATAGTGGTATTCACTGGACTTCCTTGTATGCATATGGATATTATCCTGTTGCTCACCACTTTGTATTTCAGGACGAATCTAGAAATGACTTTTTAAATTATGAAACCAACCCCACTTTTTCTCATCTTTTCATTCCCAGCATAGTAAATCATATGATCATCTGATTCAAAATGTCCCATGCCAAGCCATCTCATTTAGCCAATACCTAGTATGCCAATATTTATGCATTCCATTTCTTTCTTAACAATGTCCAATTTTCCTACATTCATGCTTCTCATAACCCACGTTCCAATCACTAGAGTCTTCTTACAGCTGTTCCTTCTTCTCTGTATTTCCATTTCTAATATCTCAGTCTCAATTGCCATGTCTACTAGTCCAAGCGATAGTTTAAGTGTGCTCTAGTGTACACAGGATTTTCGAAGGCCTGTCATTTCAGAAGTGGATGGCAAATCCTTCTTCCTAGTCTGTCTCAATTTTTAAATATATATTATAGTATCTGATAGACAAGCATTCCACAGAAACAGCAGATGGAAGACATTTGCCCAGTTATAAAAATGATCAATAGATTCAATGTTGCTGCCAACCCCTGCTACATGTTGGGGTTTTGTGATTTCTTGGTTTTGATCTTTATCCACTCTTTCTTTACTCCACCACCATCCATTTCTACTTTTGCCTACAGCATTCAACACCCATCTCCCATTAGCCAGCCTCTGATGTGATGGCCTAAGTCTTAAGCCATCAGGATTTCTGTGATTCTGAACATATCATGCTGCTGTCAGTCTCTTATGGTGCAGCCAGTATGACTTCAACTTAAAGTTGTTAAGTACAACTGTAATGTAAACTTCTTTTACTAGAAAGTTCTGAGAAAAAGTCTTAAACTTCCACTCCAGGATTGCCTCCTCATGGGTTAATATCTCTTGTCTTCCATTTGAAGCCAGGTGCTGATGCAAGATGGTGGCTAACCAGGAGAGAAGGATGAGTCCTTCAGCACCAGTACACAATTTTTGTTTCTTGGCCCAAGGGCCGCAAAACTCTTTTTTCTGGCAATGGTGTCGGGGTGCAGGCTGGCTAGTGCACCCTGGGGTGCCTGGGATAGAGTGTGCATGCATATCAGGAAAGCTCCACCTCTCTCTCCTCCCCGAATCCCAAAAACTCTATTTCTGGCAATGGCGTTGGGGTGCGGGCTGGCTAGGTCCCTAAAAAGACCCAATACGAAATAAGAAATTGAAAAAAAGGAAAAAGAAGAAGAAAATGAACATGCAACAAAGCAACTTACAGCAAAGAAAATCCCTAGACCAGATGGTTTTAAAAGTTAATTTTATCAAATGTCCGGAGAAGAACTACACCAATTCTATATAAAGTATTTCAGAAAATAGAAAAAGATGGATTTCTCCAGCTCAGTCTATGAAGTAAACATATCATTGATACCAAAGTCAGGTATCAAAATAGAAAACTATAGGCCAATATCTCTCATGAACATGTTGTTGTTGTTATGTGCTGTTGAGTCACTTGCGACTCATAGTGACCCTATGTACAACAGCCCTAGACTCTGTTCTGTCCTATGCCAATCGCACTGTCTCCGACACACACATCCCGATTACCCCAGTCACTGAATCAATATAGATGCAAAAAAACTGAAAAACATAGTTCACCTCAACATAGATGCAAGAAAACGGAATGAAATACTGGCCAATAGAATCCAAGAGTATGTTAAAAATAATAATTCAACATAATCAAGTGGGATTCATAACATGAACCATGCTAGCATGTTACAAACATAAGAAAACCAATCAATATAATTAATCTCATTAACAAAGCAAAGAACAAGAATCACATGAACCTATCAATTGATTCAGAAAAGGCCTTTGACAAAATCCAACACCCTTTCCTGATTAAAACACTCAACAAAATAGGAATACAGGGGAATTTCCTCAAATAGTAAAAAGTATACACACAAACCCAAGAGCCAACATCATTCTCAATGGTGAGAGATTAAAGGCATTCCCTTTGAGAACAGGAACTAGGCCTCTCTTATTCAACACTGTATTAGAAGTCTTAGCGATAACAATATGAGAAGATAAGGAAATAAGATGTATCCAAATTGGCAAAGAAAAGGGAAAAGTATCTCTATATGCAAATAATATGATAGTATACTTAGGAAACCCTAAAGACTCAGCAAGAAAACTACTGGACATAGTTGATGAATTCAGCAAAGTGGAAGGACACAAGATCAACATACAAAAATCAACTGGATTGCTCTACAGTGACAAAGATATTACAGAAATGGAGTGAAGAAAAACAATAGCCATCACAATAGCTAACCACAAGATTAAATATGTGGGAATAAATCAAACTAGAAACATAAAAAGATCTATTCAACGAAAACTATCAAACTTGACTACAAGAAACAAAAAAAGAGACCTGGAGAAATGAAAAAATATACCATGCTCATGGATAGGAAGACTCAATATTGTGAAAATGACAAATCTACAGTTCAAAGCAGTGCCAACACAAATACCAATGCCATTCTTCAATGAAATGAAAAATGCAATTTACAATTTCAACTGGAGTGGAAAGAGAACCCAAATAAGCAAAGCACTTCTAGAAAAGAGAAACAACGTAGGAGGCATTTCACTTCCTGATCTCACATCTTCTTAACACAGCTGTGGTGGTCAAGACAGCATGGTATTAGTACAGTAACAGACTTATAGATCAACGAAATAGAATTGAGAACCCAGAAATCAGCTCATCAACCTATAGTCAACTGATTGATGACAAGGAGATTAAATCAGTTAAGTGGAGTAATGAAAGCCTCTTTAACAAGTGATGCTGGCAAAATTGGAAAGCTATCTGTAGAAAACTCAGGCAAAACACACACCTCACACCATACACAAAAAACAACTCAAAGTGAATCAAAGACCTAGGACTAAAATCAAGGAATATAAACTTCATCAGAGTAAAGCTCAGAACAACTCTAGAAGTCCTAATCTACAACATGAACAGTCTTCAAACATCCTGAAAAATCTACAACCAGGAGAGAATGAAATATATGAATGGAACTTTCTAAGAATCAAATCCCTGTGCATATCAAAAAAACTTTTCCAACAGGATCAAAAAGAAAGCCACAGACTGGGGAAAAATATTTGGTAATGACATGTCTGAAAAGCAACTTATATCTAAAATTTGTAGAACACTTCAGCACCTCAACAAGATAAACAACCCAGTCGCAAAAAGGGCACAGGATATGAACAGATACTTCACCAAAGAAGACATTCAGATGGCAAACAAACACATGAAGAAATGTTCAAAATTCCTAGGTCTAAGACAGATGCAAATTAAGACAATTATAAGATATCATCTCACTCCAGTAACAATAGCAAAGTTCAACAGAACAACAAACAAATGCTGACAAGGTTGTGAAGTAATTGGAACCCTTCTTTACTATTGATGGTGCAACCCTGATGGAAGACAATATGGTGCTTTCTCAAAAAGTTGGAAATAGAAATACCATTTGACCCAGCAATTCCACTACTGGGAATATACCTTAAATAAACCAGAGCTGCCACCCAAACAGATGTACACCCATGGTTATTGTTGTTTTGTTCATAATAGCAAAGAGATGGAAGTAACTCAAATGCCCATCAAGAAACGAAAGAATAGAGAAGTTGTAGTATATTCACATAATGGAATACTAAATAGCACTGATAATCAAGGAACTCAAAATATTATACAAAAAGGGTGACTCTGGAAGACATTATTCTGAGTGAAATATCTCAGCCACAAAAGAAAAATACTGCGTAATGGCACTGTTGAAGAGTGGGACTAACATAGGGGTTGGGGGAAAACTGTGAAAAGAAGGAATTGATAACAGATGAGGGAAAGAACTGCTTAAAAGGAATATGCGATTAGGCATTATTTGCATGAAAATGGTCCAGAACCAGAGGTGCATAACAAAATGGACTGGGGCTGGTTGGAACTGTGCAACAATGAATTAATTTTTTTTAAGAGAAAAGTAAATGAGGGGGTAGGGAAGAATGAATGGAAATCTAAGTTTTCTGTTAATTTTCATTAAAATTACAATAAAAAATTTTTAAAAATAAATAAAGCTCTCAAAAAATCTAAAAAAATATTAGAACTAACTCAAAGATGATTCTCCTACAAGTTTCTAAGACTGTAAATAACATGGAAAGAAATTGGCTGTCTATCATCCTCAGAGGTGATGGAGGATTTGAATCATCAGAGATGCACAGCCTTCAGGTTAGTGGTGCAACTCCCTACCAACCATGTCACCAGAACTGACTCTGAGTTATTCAGTGCACATTTACACACACATAAATATTTACACTATTAACAGAAAGCTTAGCAATGTTCAACGCATTCCCAACACAGATACCAAATTCATTTTTCAAGTAGATCAAAAGGGAAATTTTCTAGTTTATTTGGAGAAGAAAGACACCCCAAATAAGCAAAACATTTCTGAAAAACAAAAATGAAGTGGGAGGCTTAGCACTCCCTGACCTCAAAACCTTCTACACAGCAGTAGTGACCAAAACAGCATGGTATTGGTACAATGACAGGCACATAGACTAATGGAACAGAATTGAGAACCCAGAAATGGACCCATTTATCTACAGTCAGTCAACTGCTATTCAACAAGGAAATAAAACCTATCAAATGGGGAAATGACAACCTCTTCAAAAATGGTGCTGAACAAATGGACCTGAAGAAAGCTGAAACAGGATCCACATTTCACGCTACACATAAAAATCAACTCAAGATGGATGAGAAACCTTGCAGTAAAGCCCCAAATCATGAAGGTCATAAAAGACATACTGGGACCAAGCTTAAAAGATCTAGTCTGTGGTATAAAGAGACTGCCAAATACAGCCAGAGATGCACAGACTGGAGAGGATAAAATGATGAACAGGACCATTACTTGAAGAGAGACATTATGCTTAGAAGAGTGGAGGAACAGTGCAAGAGAGGAAGACCCTCAGTGAGATGGACTGACCAGTGACCAGGGTAATGAGGGTAGGTATGCCAGAGACAATGAAATTGGTTCAAGAGAGAGCAGGGTACAGAGCTGTTGTACATAAGGTCACTATGAGTCGCAAGTGACTAGATGGCACATAACAACAGCATATAAAATGTATGCTAATGAAGGAATTTTTCTTTTACTTTTCAAAGAGAAGAGTGAACTTGGGGAGGAAGGGGTGGGCAGGGAGAAAAATGCAACAATGAATGAATGGAAAGCTAAAATATCTGTAAATGTTCATTAAAATTAATAAAATAAAATTTAATTTAAAAATGTATGCTTGAGATGGTCTCTAAATTCAGGTAAGTTATCCTTAATGTCATACTTTGTCCGTTGTGTATTTGTTTTTGTTCTTTTCAGCTTCAATTGCAATTTCCAAAGGAGCAGTTAATTGTTTATTCCACAGTTGCCACCCAGTCTTGTTCTAACTTATCATATTGAGCTTCCTTCTCCAACATTTCTTTCAACAGATGTAATCAATTCAATCACTGAATATTCAATTAGTGTGATCTGTGTAAAATAATGGTTTACTTTTTTTAAAAATGTCTTTTTAATGACTAAGTAATTGATAATAAAAAATTGTTTTATGCAATCTTAGTTTTCATTTCTGTTACCAAGGCCATATTTTCCAACAAACAACCTTTTTTTGCTTCCAACTTTAGTCCTCCAATCACTAGTTATTATTAATATATGTTGATTATATGTTGATCAATTTCAGACAACAGAAGTTGATCATTATTGATGAACCCCTAATGAGCTGTTGTTGTGTGCCATTGAGTCAGAACCAGCAGGTTTTCAGAGGCATTAAATTGTTCTTTCTTCTGCAGAGTACATGGTAAATTCAAACTGCATGCCTTTCAGATTGCAGCTCAGCTTCTTATCTCTAGGTCACCAGAGCGCGATGACTAATAGTGACCCTATAAACAGCATATCTAAAACTTGCCTTATCCAGCACCATTCTCACTATCTCTAAGATGCTCTATCTCATTGTTATAGTCACGGTGTCAATACATCTTGTTGAGAGTCTTTCTTTCTCTGACTCTTACCTTTTCCTAGAATGATGTCCAAGGGAAAAGTGCTTATGGCCCTTTCTGATAACATGCTTGAAGTTTCACCATCTTTGCTTCTAAGAAGCATCCTTAATGCACTTCCTCCTAGAAATATTTGTTTGTTCTTTTGGCAATGCATGGACTATTCAGTACTCTTCTCCAACAACACAATTCCAAGACACTGATCTTTTTTTCCTGTTAAATACCATTGCTTGGATTAGGCCCTCCTTGGTTTTTAAACTGACATCTTTGCTCTCCCCCCCTCACCCCATCTATGCTCTTTTGCAGTTTGGGGAGATGGCTGACATGAGATTTTCCCAATTCAACTTGTCTTCTGATTTCTTGGCAATTGATACTATTGGTGTTGACTGTGGATCCAAGTAAAATGAAATTGTTGACAACTTCAAAATTTTTTTTCATCTATCACAATGTTGCCTATTAGTGAAGTGGTGAGGCTTTTTGTTCATTTTTTTTATGTTGAGATGAAATTCATATTGAAGTCTGTAGTCTTTGAACTTCTGCAGCAAGTGCTTCAAATCCTCTACACTTTCTGCTAGCAAAGTTGTGTCATCCGAAAAATACAGGTTGTTGAGCTTTCTCTAACCCTGAGGTTCATATAGTTCAGCTTCTTGAATTATTTGTTCAGCATAGAGATTAAATAGGTAATGGAGGGAGGAAATAGCCTTATTGTATAGCTTTCCTGATTTTAAAGCACTTGCTGGAGAAGGTCAAGGACTACAGTCTTCAATATGGATTGAAGCTCAATATCAAGAACACAAAGATTCTCACCACTGGGCCCACTGGCAGCATCAGTATGGATGGTGAAGACATTGAGATAGTTAACAGTTTTAGTTTACTTGGCTCCACAGTCAACACTCTTGGTAACAGCAAACAGGAAATCAGGAGACAAATTGCTTTGGGAAAGTCAGCTGTGAGGGACCTCTCAAGAGTACTGAAGTGCAACGACGTCAGGCTGGAGACTAAGGTGTGCCTGATCCAGGCTATAGTCTTTGCAATTACGTGCTATGCATTGGAGAGTTGGACAGTGAATAGGGATGATAGAAAGAGAATTGATGCCTTTGAGTTGTGGTGCTGGAGAAGAGTGTTGAATATACCATGGACTGCTAGGAGAACAAACAGGTTTGTCCTGGAGAGGGTGAAACCAGAATGTTCCCTGGAGTCAAGGATTCTGAAACTTCATCTGACATACTTTGGGCATGGTGCAAGGAGGGACTGGTCCTTGGAGAAGGACATCATATTTGGGAGAGTGGAGGGAAAGCACAGGAGAGGAAGACCCTTGATGAAATGGATTGATTCTGTAAGTGGAGTGGTGGGAATGAATGTGTTTGAGACAGCAGGGTTGGCACAGGATAGAATGGTGTTTAGGACTCTTGTACATAGGGTTGCTATGAGTCACAAATGACTCAATGGCACGTAATAACAACAACAACAGTGTCTACTTGTTCTGTTCTAACAACTACTTCTTGGTGTACGTAGAGATTAAGTGTTCTGGGATTCCCATTCTTCTCACTGTTAGTTCAGAATTTGTTATGATCCATATAATCTAATGCCTTTGCATAATCAATAAAACACAGATAAACAGGTTTTGGCATTCTTTTGCTTTCATCCAAGATCCATGTGACATCAACAATAATATCACTCATGCCATGACTTTTTTCAAATCCACCTTGAATTTCTCAAAGTTCCCTGTTGTGCTGTTCTAGCCATTATTTAATAATCGTAGGGAGCTCTGGTAGACGTATGAAGCTGTGTTGTTCTTTTGTAACTGAGATATTTCACTCTATAAACTTTCATAAAAATATCATTTTTTTAAAAAAAAAAAGAAGCTGTGTTGCAAACCCAAAGACATGAAGTTCAAATTCATCAGCTGCTCTCCAGAAGAAGAATAGGCAATCTCCTGCTATGTGATTTTTACCTCTCAAAACTCACTAGAGGGTCAACTAGGCATCAGCTCTGACTCAATGGCAAGCAAAATTTTATTTGCATGTGATATTAATGATGTTGTTGTTGCTGTTGTTATATGCTGTCGAGTTGCTTGTGACTCATAGTGACCCTAGGTACAACAGCCCTAAACTCTGGTCTGTCTTGTGCCAATCGCACACACCCATCCCGATTATTCCAGTCACTGAATCAATCCACCTCATTGAGGGCTTTTCTTTCCTGCATTGTCCCTCCACCCTCCCAAGCATGATGTCCCTCTCCAAGGACCAGTCCCTCCTTACAACATGTCCAAAGTATGTTAGGCGAAGCCCTGGAATCCTTGCCTCAAAGGAGCAGTCTGGTTTAACCCTTTCTAGGATGAATATATTTGTTTTCTTGGCACTCCAGCACCACAGCTCAAAGGCGTCAATTCTCCTTCTACCCTCCCTAGTCATTGTCCAACTCTTTGATGCATAACAAGTGATTGCAAAAACCATGGCCTGTATCAGGTGCACCTTAGTCTCCAGAGAGACACCG
>NW_006400102.1:1932944-1961689 GCF_000299155.1 Elephantulus edwardii | reverse complement strand
TTTTTCTATTTTTAAGGAGTGCGTTGCTTATTCGTGGCTTCTTTCCATTCCTAATGACCTGGAGATTGTCTTTTCCACCTCATTGAAGAATGGAATTGGTATTTGTATTGGGATTGCATTGAACGTGTATATTACCTTTGGTAGTATTGCCATTTTCACAATATTTCTTCTAATACTTTGCTTTTGTCTTCTTGCCTTGCCCTTTGGAATCTTATGTTCCAATCTTTTGCTTAGCCATTTCTTCTCTTTGTTTTGGCTTCTTGACATCTAGTGTAAGTTTCAGAGTGTCTTCTAACCTCTCTTGGTCTTTTCTTGCTCTTTTGTCTTTGTACTGATCTTTTACTTTCTTCAAGGATAATCTGCAAGGATATCCTTGATGCCATCCCACAACTCATCTTGTCTTCAGTCACTCATGCTCAAAGCATTGAATCTATTCTTTTGGTTTGTTTGTTTTTAAAAGGAAAATTTATTTGACAAGTTTCACTTAGCGCAATACACCTAAAAAGGGAATCACAATACAATGAAGATTTAAATCAAGGCCTCAGAATTCATACAAACACCAAGACCATAATCCTAAAGTATTAGTATTGTGTCTCATTTCCATTAACCTAAGGAAAAAAAAAGGGGGGGAAGGCTTAAACTTAGGTGCCCTTACAGGTTATTAAATGAAACTAGAAATAACAAGCATGCCAAATATTTCACTTTTCATTGTAGACAAGGGCTCCTATATTTGAGTATTATTTTAAAAAAAGCATGTCTTTCAACATGCACTTAGTGTTCCATGTAATGTGGTATAAGCAACATTTAACATAATTGAACTGCTTTAACCTAAATACGCTTACTGCTAAGTACATTCTACTACTAACTTGAGAAAAGCTGAAAATAACAGTTTATTTACTCAAACTTCGTTGTACACCTAGATGAATATGTTCTGTTCAAAAACACTCAACCTGCAATCTTTAAAAATAATCCTGATTTCCACTTAGAGTAAGCATAAATCACAAGCTTGTATTGCAAAACTGTTAAATGTAAGGTTTTTTCTTTAAAAAAGTGTTGACTAGAGTCAGTGATCAGGATTACATTCCCCATCCACCACTCATACTGGACATGCTAGACATCCCTCCCATTCTGTTCACTCCCATAGTTGCACGGCTTCCCCTACTGTAGTAGCTGCTGTTCACTGTTTCTTGGTTACCTATGCAATGTTTGATTGAAAATCACTGGAGTTTTCCTGTAAAACTTGATCATATCCACTCATGCTGCTCTGACCACCATAGCCACCTCCATAACCACCACTCAGCTGCTGGCTAGCTGGGCCACCATAACTGGACTGGTTTGACAAGCCCATGCCTCCCATCATTTGGCTACCATAAGCACCACTTGCTCCTGCTGTAGAATTCAAGAAGAGTTCTACGTATCTGTGTTGCATATTTGCTTTGTCTTTTGACATAGCTGCCACAGCATCTTCATGAGTAGCAAACTCAACATCTGCTTCACCAGTTACTCTGCCATCTGGACCAATTTCAATATGTACTCTCACAGGGTTGAGTGGTGAAAAGAAATTATAAATGTCATTCTCAGTAACTCTGTAAGGCAACCCCCTCATGTGTACACAGTGTCCTGTTGTGCTCTGGAAAGTAGATCCACCATCCCCATATCTGTGATCAGACATTCCTGAAATACAGTAATTGAGGTCTCTTCCAAATCTATCTGACCCAAATCCATAGCCATCATTATAGCCATTATAGTCACCATAGCCTCCATAACCTCCACGCCTCATTCTTTCAAAGCCAGCTCCTCTGCCAATATTGTTATACCCTCTGCCAGCCCTAAATCTGTCATAGGGACTTGGCCGCTGCATGGCCATAAGTTTCCGAGGCAGATTATAGTGAGTTCGAACTTCAGCTAGACTGCTCTTAAAGATTTCAATATACCTGTACCCTATTCTTTCCTTGTGTTTCTTTAGAGCCTTTTCAGCTATTTCCTGTGAAGCAAACTGCACGAAGGCTTCCCCCGTACTCCTTCCCTGAAAGTCCACCGGCAATGTTATCCCATTTGGCACGATTTCCAACCCTGAGAAGAACTGAACAATTTCTTCCTTGCTACATCCAAAGGGGAGTCCTCTAAACCGCACAAAGCCATCATTGGCCGTGTCGGGACTATTTGGGCCAGTATGCTTCAACACCCAATCCATTTCAACGTTGTTTGACTTGAATACTTCAACATATCTGTGTCCCATAGTTTCTCTTTTTTCAGGGCCAATTTGACTTCATCTTCTGATTCAAGTTCAACAAAAGCCTCGCCACTCGGTCTGCCTTCTCTTGTGTAGATGAAACGAATACCTTGGGCCCCATTTTGAATTTTGCAGTCAGAGAAAAAAACTCTGCACTTCATCGGCCGAACAAGACCAGGGCAAGCCCCGGACCTTCACCACAAATCCCTCTCTGCCTTCAGTGCCCAACATCATCGTCTCTTAAAAGAGAGCCTGGTGTAGAAATTAACGCAGCAAAGCCAAGTCCGACAGGGCTGAAAAGAAATCTGAATCTATTCTTGAGATGGTTTTAAATTCAAGTTAGATAGCATCAAGGTCCTATTTGGTTCTCATGGAATTGTTTTCATTTTCTTTAACTTCAATTGGAATTGGAAAAATTGATTGTCTGTTCCACAGTCAGTGTCTGGTCATATTTTGACTACTAATATTGAGCTTCTCCATGGACTCTTTCTACAGATAGAGTCAATCTGATTTTTGTGCAATCCATCAGGTATATAGTATATAGTTGTTGTGTGTAGTTATATATGCTTTTTAAGGAAGATATTTGAAATGAATAAATAATTGATTGTATTAAGTTCAATCATTCAATCTCCAGCTGCATTTCTGTGATCAAGGCCATATTTTCCAACTACCAGTTCTTCTTCATTGTTTACAAATTTTGCATTCTAATCAGTGAGTTATATGTCCTAACAATTTCAGACTGCGAAAATTGGTAGAATTTCTCAATTTCTTCATCTTTGGCTTTAGTAGTTGTTATGCATATTTGAGTGATAGTTGTATTAAAGGTCTTCCTCATGTGAGTGTGCATAGTATCCCATCACAACATTGTAACCCAGGATAATGTGATACATAGTGAAATGTTCTTTTTCTTAATACTGCAGTACATTCCTCTTCAATTTTTCAGTATTGGCCCGATACATCACATTTGATTCAAAACAGCCAAACCAGTTCATCTCAGCTCACCAATGCCTAGGTTGTCTATCTTTATGTGTTTCGCTTCACGTTTTTACAACTTATAATTTTCATAAATTTATACCTACTATAGTCCATGTTTTAATTATTATTAGTAGGTATTTGCAGCATTTTGTCTTCATTATTTGAGTGCCTTCCAATCTGTGCAGCTCTACTATTCATAACAATGTTCCTCTGTTATCTAGAGGGCATGTTATGTCACAGGGGATGCCAAATCCTGCTTCTTAGTGTGTTTTAGTCTGGAAGCTCCACTAAAGTCTGCTAGCATGGTGGGCCTGCTTAGATTTGAAGTATCAACTTCAGAGCTTCATAGCATCACAGGATCATCATACAAGTCCCCACAGCACAGAAAACTGACAGGTAAATGCTGTACCTGCATAAGTTCTTTTTTTTTGTACCTGCATAAGTTTTATAAATGAGACTACATAATAGCAATCTATAAGCAAGCAAGTATATACACAAGCTATAGAATAAGCAGTAACATACAAGGCACAAACACCCCCCCCATACTGTATTGTACCCAAAAGAGCAAACTATAAAACAAGGATGCATAAAAACATCATAAAACAAGTATGCATGATATCAAAATAAAATAAAATTGCTTGACCTGGGGTGTTGTATCTGCCCTAGCAAGAAATTGGACTTGGAGTACTTAGTCAGGTTAGAATTTATGCTCATCTGAATGATAACCAAGGAGTCAGTCCTTCGAAATGGACACCATAGTTGGAAATGTAGAGGGTCAGAAAAGGAGAGGTAGATCCTCAACAACATGAGTTGACTCAGTGACTACAACAATTGCTGACAGCACAATGGAGATTTTGATGATTGGACATAATCAGACAAGACTGCAATCTTGTACAAAAGGGCATGATGAGTCTGCGTCAACACAAAGTTGCTTAAGAACATTGAAGTTCCTCAAATTTTCCAAAGAAAATCAGAATTAACTTGTCTGTATCTATAAACAAGGGGGCTCTGGTGGTCTCATGGTAAGGAACTGCATTGTTAACCCAATGACAGGTCATTCACATCCACCAACTTCTCTGGGGAGAAAGATGAGAAATCAACTCTTATGAAATTTACTGACTGTAAAAATCCACTGGAGGATCAGCTATAGGTCAGTTACTATTTGACCTACATAAAAACGTATCTATAAACAAGAAACCCTAATGACATAGTGTATAACATATCAGGCTCCTAGAAATATAGGCAGTCTCTTCCCATAAAGATTTACAGCCTTTTAAATTCAATGGAAGGCTGTATGAGTTGGAATTAACTGACAAAAGTGAATTTTGGTTTTTGGCTTTGGTATATATGTGCATCAAAGACTTCTACAAAAAAGTGAAAAGAGAACTTACAGGCTAGGGGAAAATATTTGACTATGACATATCAAACTGTCCAAGATGTATAGAGAACTCCAATATCTCAATAGCTAGAAGACAAATGGTTCCATTTTAAAAATGCATAGACAACATGAAACACATTTCATCAAGGAAGACACTCACATAGCCAACAAACACATGAAGAAACACTTGTGATCATTAGCTTTTATGGAGATACAAATAAAACTAAAAATGACATATCATCTCATCCAACAAAAACAAAGTTCAATGAGACAGAAAAAAACAAATGTTGGCAAAGGTATAGTAATATTGGAACTCTCATAAACTGCTGCTAGGACTATAAACTGGTACAACCACAGTGACATAACACTTCCTTAAAAAGTTGTAAATAGAAATACCATTTAGCTTATCAGTCTCACTAATGGTATATATATACTAAAGAAATAAGAGCTGCAACATGTGCAATATATACACATCTATGTTCACTGCAACATTATTTATAACAGCAGAGACAGACATAACCCAGTGTCTATAAATAAACCATGGTACAGGCACATCATGCAATATTGTGAAACATTAAATAACAATGAGAAATTCATGAACCACCACATAACATGAATTAATCTAGAGGACATTATTCTTAGTGAAATAAATCAGCCACAAAAGGACAAATATTATATGAATTCATTATTACATAAAACTAAGAAAAGGAAGATGGAAATGGAGAGACAAAAAAGGAGAACAGTAGAGTTGGAACAGAGAGTCAGTGAGTTGAAAGACAAAAGCCTCAATGGAAAAATACTAGAAGAAAAATCAGAGATGAGAAGTAAAGAAAGTGACGAAAACATTAGAATTATGTGGGATGACACAAAGAAACAACATACATATTATTGGAATTCCAGAACACAAGAGGGACAGGGAAGTCACTGAGAAAATTGTGGAAGAAGTACTAGACGAAAACTTCTCAAGTGTTACAAAGAATGTAAAAATCCACACTCAAGAAGCACAGCGAGTGATTTCAAGATGGCGGTGATGGAAAAAACAGTGTGAGGAACTGAAGGAGCAGCAAGCTGCATAGAAATGGGCCACTAGTAAGGCTGTCGTGGCACACAGAGACTGACACAGCACAAAGTGGACAGTAGGAATTTGAGTCAGAACTTTCATTAAAATAATTCATTTGGGAGCTAGCTACAGGAGCAATGAGCCACACCGTGAGCCCTGGCAGAAGCTGGAAGCTGACAGCTGAGCTGCTGTGGAGCCCATCCGCCAGGAAAAAGAAGGTTAGTGGGAAATGTACTGAGTTCTCTTAAGTCCTACTAGGAACAAGTGGGTCTGTTGGATTTCTTGTACCCCTACCTACCACCCAGGATCAGGAAGGCCAGCAGGAATTCAACTGCGTTTTCTTGGGCACCACCCACTGCCCGGGAGAGCACCAGGAACAAGCATTCCTCTAGGAATTGACTGAGTTCTCTTGGGCCCTGCAGACTGCCCAGGATCTGGTGGGCTGGTGAGGATTTAACTGAGTTTTCTTGGGCTCTTTCAAAAATGCCAAGGAGAGCACCCAAGAACAAGTGGGCCAGTGGGAATTTGACTGAGCCTTCATGGACACTGCAGACTGGCCAGAGGCAAGTGGGTCAGTGGGAATTTAACTGAGTTTTCTTGGGTTCTGCTGGACGAAGGGCCCTGCTGGGGCAGGGGCCACTGGGCAAGGACACCTGGGTAAGGGCTGCTGGGCAGGGACCCCTGGGTGAGAGCTGCTAGGTGGGAGATGGACAGCTGGAATTTGAATAGGGACAGACAGCTGAAATCTGAGTGAGGTCCCCACAAGTGGCAGACCTGCTCCTGTAGTCACTCCCCCCCCCCAGTACATACCCTAACCCCCACTCAGCTCCACCCCTGTGTCTACACAGCCAGTCAATCAAGTTATCTTTAATCTGGAGGACCTTGATCTGACTTAGCTACAAGAGGATGCTCTCACAGGCTCTGAACTGAACTTTACCTTGAATCAGAAGTTCAGAGAAAAACACAAAACACAGCTGGGGTAGCTGTCCAAATGATTTCTAGAGCATTGTCTTTAGATATAAAACCTATTAATGTCTCAAAGAAAGCAAACTATCTCCCACACTACACAAGCACAAACCAAGGTGTCACCCCCAAAAGGTGAAAGAGTACCAATGGATTCCCTGAAGCCAGAAAAGTCTGATGGAACATTCTGGCACAGAATTTAAAAGAACAATGATTGAATATTTCAGTGGATGAAAGACAAACTTGAAGAATTACAGGACACTGCAAGCAAAAACCAGGAGGAGCTTAAAAAAAAATAAAAGCCAAAACAATGTAGATAAAACAAATGAGGCATTAGTGGCACTGGAAAACAAGAAACCATGATACAAAATATGAGGTCCAATGTTTCAGATGCTATCAAAATGATGGAGGTACACATGAGCAGAGTTGAAGAGACAGAACACAGAAACAGTGAAATAGAACATAGAATTGTCACCACTGATCTGCTAGAGCAAAAAGCAGACTCTAAAAGAAAGGAAAAAGAAGAAAACCTAAAAATAATGTGGGACACATCAAGAGAAATAACATGGGCATAATTGTAATCCCAGAACAGGAAGAAGAAAGTAAAGACACTGAAAAAGTAGTGGAAGAATTATTAAAGGAAAACATCCCAGGCATAATGAAGAATGAGAGAATATATATTCAAGAAGTAAAGAGAGAACACCATATAGAAAAGACCCCAAAAGAAAAACACCAAGGAATCATACTTACCTTTGCCAGAAACAAAGATAAGGAAAGAATTCTGAAAGCAGGGAGGGAGAAACAAAGAGTAACCATAAGGGAGAACAGATAATATTAAGTGCTGATTAGTCAACAGAAACTATGCAAGCAAAAAGAAAGTAGAAGGACATATATCAAACACTAAAAGAACACAACTGTCAACCAAGAATACTGTACCCAGTAAAATTATCCATCAAATATGAAGGTTACCTCAAGATATGCTCAGAGAATGCACACCCATGTTTATCACGGCTTTGTTCACAATAGCAAAGAATTGGAAACAACCCAAGTGCCCATCAACAAACAAATGCATAGAGAAGCTGTGGTATATTCACACAATGGAATACTACACTGCATTGAAAAAACAAGGAACTCATGCAATATTATTCAAAATGGGTGACCCTGGAGAACATTATGTGGAGTGAAATATTGCAGTCACAAAAGGACAAATTCTGCATGATGCCACTGTTGTAAAACAGGACTGACAACGGGGTTGAGGGGAGACTGAGAAAGATGGGTTCAATAACGAAAAAAACTGTTTAAAAACGATATGTGAGTAGGTATTTTTGTCATGATGGGAGTCTAGAGCAAGGGCTGCATAGTGGAGTGGACCTGGGGGGAGAGAGCCTAAAATAATGAAAGAGTTTTTTCTTTTACTAGGGGGGGAGGGCTGGGAGGGGAGAAAAGTGCAACAATGAATTAATAGAAATCGAAAGTCTTTGTAAATTTTCATTGAACTTAATAATAAAATTTTTTAAAAAGATAAAAATCTTATGACTTTACTTTGGGGAAAAAAGTTAAACTGCCAAATAAAATCATACTATTTTGGAAAACAAAACAAAAAGATATGCTCAGAAAAACAGAACCTAAGGGAGTTTGTAAAAATAAGACTAGTGATGCAGGAAACTCTGAGAGATGTCCTTCTTGGACCAAAGTAGCTAGCAACAACACCAAAAAGAACTCAACAAAATGATAGCAATTAAACCCTGCCTTTCAATAATCACACTGAATGCGAGTGGTTCGAATGCATCACTAAAGAGAAGAGTAGCAGATAGGATAAGAAACCAAAGTCCACCAATATGCTATTTACAAGAGACACACCTAGAAAATGTAGATAAAAACAGAGGATGCAAGAAAATTTACCAAGCAAATGGCAACCAGAAAAAAGCAGGAGTAGTGATACTAATCTCCAATAAAACAAATTTCAATGCTAAAACCATCACAAAGGACAAGGAAGGTCACTACATAATGCTTAAAATGGAAATAGAACAAGAGGGCTTAACAATAATAAACAACATCTATGTGCCAAATGAAAGACCTGAAAAATACATAAAACAAACATTAAAAAAACGGAAAAAGGAAGTAGACAACACTACTATAATAGTTGGAGACTTTAATACACCACTCTCAAGAAAAGATAGTACTACCAGAAAAAAACCTCAACAAATTTGCTCAAGAATTAAACCACACACCACCTCAACCTCATAGACATTTATAGGCTAATGCACCCAAAAAAGACAAAGTATACCTTCTCCAATGTGCATGGAACATTCTCTAGAATAGATCACAAGGCAAGCATCAATAAATTAAAAAACATAGAAATAATACAAAGTATCTTTTCAGACCACAATGTTACAAAATTAGAACTTAATAACAAGAGAATAAAGGAGAAAAACCATACATTTGGAAGCTGAACAACACCTTTCCTGAACTTAAGTGGGTACCAAAAGAAATAAAAGATGAAATTAAAAAGTTTCTTGCAATAAATGACAATGAAAACACCACTTACCAAAACCTCTGGGAAACAGCCAAAGCAGTAATCAGAGGTTAATTAATAGCAAAAAGCAAACATATTAAAAGGCAGGGAAAAATGACCATTGACTCTCTAACTCAACATCTCCAACAAGCTGAAAAAGAACAGCAATAAAACTCAACACCCTCTAATAAAAACTGAAATTATAAAAATTAAAGCATAAATAAATGAAATAGAAAACTGAAAAACAATTGAAACCATCAACAAAACAAGGAGTTGGTTCTTTGAAAAGGTCAATAAAATAAACAAAATAGTAGCAAACCTACCAAAGAAAAGAAGGAAAAGAAGCAAATAATCTGAAGAAATGAAATGGGCAATGTCACAACACAACCAACTAAAATAAAACGGCTAACATTGGGATATTATGGAAAAACTATACTCAAACAAACATGAAAACCTAGAAGAAATGGACAAATACTTAGAAATTCACAATCTACCTAAACTAACATCAACCAAAATTGAACACATGAACAAACCCATTAAAAAAGAAGAGATGGAAAAGGTAATAAAACAACTTCCATCCAAAAAAGTCCTTGACCAAATGGTTTTACAAGTGAATTTTATTGAACATTCAGAGAAGATCTGTCACCAATCCTACAAAAACTACTTTAGAAAATAGAAAAAGATGGCATTCTCCCAGACTCATTTTAATAAAGCAAACATATCCTTGATACCAAAACCAGATAAAATTACCACCAAAATAGAAAACTATAGGCCAATATCTCTCATGAACACAGATGCAAAAATTCTGAATAAAATCCTGGCCAAGAATCCAACAATACATAAAAAAAAAATACTTCGCCATGACCAAGTGGGATTCATAACAGGTATGCAAGGATGGGTCAACATAAAAAAAAAAAAATAATCAGTGTAATCCATCACATTAACAAAGCAAAGAACAAGAACCACAGGATCCTATCAATTGATGCAGAAAAGACATTTGACAAAATGCAACACCATTTCCTGATTAAAACACTCAACAAAATAGGATCAGAGGTGAATTTCTTCAACATAGTAAAAAGTATGCTCGCATACTTTGGACATGTGGCCAAGAGAGACCAGTCTTTGGAGAAGAATATCATGCTCAGAAGGGTGAAGAGACAGAGCAAGAGATAAATACCTCACATGAAATGGAGAAATAACTGGAGAAATGGGAGTAGGTATGTTGGAATCAGTGAGACAGGCTCAGGAAGGGCAGGCGTTAGAGCTGCTGTACATAGGGTCACTATGAGTTGCAGATGACTCAATGACACATAAGAACAACAACAACATCTTGAAGTGTGATGCTGTCAATTATAGGATAATATTCATACATTTATAAGGAAGACAAGTTAATATGATTATTACTCAACTTTTCCCACCAACTACCAAACCAAAGATGAAGAAATTGAGGATTTGTACCAACTTCTGGAGTCAAAATTGTTCAAGCACATCATAAAAATGCATTAATAGTAACTGGTGACTAGAATACAAATGTTAGAACCAAAGAAGGATTGGTATTTGGAAACAGATAAAGAATGACAATTGGAAAATATGGCCCAGAAATAAGGCCAGAAATAACATCAAAGAATTGTTAACACCAAGGACTTATTCCCTGCAAATACCTTTTTAAGAAAACATAAACATCCAAAGAGTCCACAAGAAAATTACTGGATCTGGTTGAATGGTTCAGCAAAGTTGCAGGCAACAAGAACAATATATAAATATCACTCATATTCCTCTACAGTAACAGAAAGAGTTCCGAATATGATGTTATTTATAATTCCCACACAAAAGATGAAATCACAGAAGATCACATACTTGGGAATCCATCTAATCAGAAACACAAAAGACTTATACAAAAACCCTATAAAATATTACTACAAAAACAAAAAAAAAGACCTACATAAATGGAAGAACATACCAAGATCGTGGATAGGAACACCTGACATTGTGAAAATTTCAACTGGTAGATTACCAAAAGCAATCTAAAAGTATTGTGAAATCCCAATAAAGATCTTACCATTACTCTTCAAAAGATGAAGTATCAATTTTTATATGGAAAGTAAAGAGACACAAGATAAACAAAATTTTGCTGAAGAAAAAATATGGAAGGGGCGCTACACTCTTTAATTTTAAAACCTTCTATACAGCATCTAATCAAAACAGAAATTGACTACATCCATGGAAAGAGACAGTGGAAAAGCTCAGTATCAATAATCAAAATAAGGCCAATGGAACAGATCATCAATTAGTCATACATAATCTCAAATAAACTGAAGAAAACAAAAACATGTAAATGAGATTTAAAACAACAACAACCTTCATTTATTCCACATGAATCTAAAAAGCAACTCAAGAATTTACTTCATGCATTAAACACTAAGGACCAAAGACCAGATGAGTTGTGACATGATCTAAAGGACATAATCCATAAAGAAAGCAAAATATCATCATAAATGCAGATTAGCAGGGCAGCAAGTAATAAATGTTAGAGAGGATGTGGTGAGATAAGAACTCTTATACATTGTTGGTGGGACTGCAAAATGGTACAATCACTCTGGAAGAATGTTTGGTGTTTCCTCAAAAAGCTGAACATAGAAATTCCATCTATTACACTGCTTGAAATATACCCTGAGAAAATGAGAACTGAGGCACAGAGACTTGTACACCAATGTTTATAGCAGCCTTATCCACCATTGCAAGAACATGGAAGCAGCACAAATACCCAATCACAATGGAATGGATTGAGAAATAATGGTACACTCACACAATAGAATACTATGCAGCACACAGGAACAATAATATTGTAAATTACTACCTAACAAGGGGAAACTGGAGAGCATTATACTGAGTAAACTAACTCAGTCTCATGAAGACAAATATTATACAAGACCATTATTATAGAATGAGTATGAGGATCCAAGGGGAAGGTTAATCATAAGGTCTCACAATTTGATGGGTGGATGGAGGGATGGGTTAAGGAAAGGGAAAAGATCTGGTATGAAAAACAACATATAAGAACTTTATGAGCTTTGTATGTAAACCAGTATAATTTTTCTTAAAAAAAAAAAAGAGGTTAAAAACACAGAAAAGAAGCAAAAGATCATAATGGATGTCAGAAGAGACTCTGAAACTTGTTTTTCAACATGTTATATGTCATTGAGTTGGAACCAACATATAGCTGAACATTCAGTGCGTTTTCAAAGGCAGTAGATTGCATGGGAGAATTTTGCCCATTTTCTCCTGTGAAGTAGCTGGTAGATTCAAGTCGCATGCCTTTGTATTAGGATCAAGAAAAAAAGAAAGTTCTTTATTAAGAAGACACAGTGGCTACAACAATTGTGAGAATGATGTGGGAGCATTCTATTTTACATAGGGTGAGCTTGATCACTTGTGATGCATCTAAGAGTTGGACAATGAATAATGGAAATATTCATGCATTTGAGTTGTGATGTTGAAGAAGAGTACTGAAAATAGCATGAACTGCACAAATATGTCTTGGGGGAAAAGTGCAATCAGGGAGCTCTTTGGAGGCAAAAATAGTGAAACTTCCTCTCACTTATTTTGAGTGTGTTAGGAGTAGACAGTCCTTGGAAAGGGACATCATGCATGGAAAGGTGGAGGATCAGAGAAAGAGGGGAAGACTCTCAATTAGATTGATGGATGCAGTGACAGCACCTAACAGCAACAACAAGGTAGTGGGTCAGCTAAGGGTAGCACTAATAGGAGTCAGGATGAAGCCTATCCTGGGGGCTCTGAGCATGATCTTAAAAGTTCAGTAAAGGATTGTAGAAAAAGCATAAAATTTCATAATAGTAATAAAATAGATAAAATAAAAAGGAAATCAAGAGGATGAAGGGTCCCCAGCCTATCTACTCTGCGAGCATGGTGACTGAGAAGAGGCTACAGGCCATAAGTTGTGTCCTCAGAAGGGCCAGAAACTCCAGTTACTTCACTCTAGCCTTCTTGAAGTCCATAACCCCCAGCCAACTATAAGGAGAGTCTGTCATTAGGGCTTCCAGTGAAGAATGTGGGGAGAGTAGAGAAGTGTAGGAATTAGCACTGTCTGACTGCCATGTAGGGATCCCATAGCTAGGGACAAAGACCCTGCTCTTCAGTTTCCTTGTCTGTGAAATAGTGAAGGTGACAGTCTGGGAAAGGATGCTAAAACCTAAGTTGAGGAAGCTGACAAGAAACAAACCAGCATCATACATTGGGGTACATCTACTGCAAAAGACATTGTTGAAAAGCAAAGATGTGGGGAGTTAGAGTGGCAGAACCATGGTCATCCACTTGAGTGAGTGGGACATTGTGGCCATAATGCAATAAGGAGATACAACTATAAAAACTGTTCTACAAGTCATTAATACCCACCCTATTACTACAGGGAATAGTCCTCCCTGTTATTGACTGCTGATGACTGATGGAGTGAACACTCTATTCTTTTTCATGTTGGCAATACAGTTGAATTCTTTTGTTGAGGAAGAATGATTGTCAAGCAACTATATGTGACAGATTAACTGATTTATCATGAACATTCTAAAAGATGGAAGGAGAGTAGTTGTTTTGATGAAGTTGGACATTTTAAAATCAGCTGAAGCAGCTGGAGTAAAGATTTATAATCCAGTGCCCTGAAATTAAGGACTTGATTAGCAGCAAGTAGTAGCAAGTAGTTTCTACTCCAGTTGCAGCCACCAGCCCACCAGCCAGCAAACACCAGCCATAGAATGGGAGCATGAGAATGACATCCCCTGTACCAAAAGGCTTATGGTGCCTCAAAGATGCTTGGGAAAGCAGCAAGTACCAGCCTCATAAGCACTGCTTGGGGTACACAGGCATCCAAAGTGGTGCCCATTGCAAGCCTCACTCCTTACCAGTCCAGGTGGACTATTTGTGCTCATATTACCAACAAAAGTCAGAATTGTACCTGGAACAATTCTCAAGAAGGAAAGTTTGTCTCTATTGAAGTGGTTGGTGAAAGTGGTGAAATCTGAGTGACCACTTTCAATGAGCAAGTAGGCAAGGTTTTTACCCTTATTGAAGTGAACATGGTCTATTATTTCTCGAAAGGTACTGTGAAGAATGGTAAAAAAATTTTCAATTGCTAAGAATGACTTTGAAATGACCTTCAATAATGATACCTCTGTTGTGCCCTGTGAAAATGATTATCACTTACCCACAGTTTAGTTTCATTTCATGAGGCTGGTGACCTTGAGAGCAAGCCCAAAAACTCAGTTGTTGACATAATTGGATCTGCAAAAGCTATTCAAATTCATAGAGAAGTCTAATAATAGAGAAGTTTCTAAGACAAGTATTTATTTGATGGACACTTCGGGGATGGTGGTATCTGCTACTCTGTGGGGAGAAGATGCTGGTAGACTTGATGGTTCTAGAGAACCCATGATGGCTATATTAAAGGAGCCAGAGTTTCTGATTTTGGTGGCTGGAGCCACTCTGACCTGTCTTAAAACTCTACCACTGTGAATACTGATATCCCAGAAGGCTATACGCTTCATGGATGTTTTGATTCTATCTCTGATCTCAAGACTGGAGGAGCAGGAGGGAGCAACACCATATGGAAGACTTTATATGAGGTCAAACCTAAGAACCTGGGCAAGACAGTCTATTTTAGCTGTAGGATGACAGTGATATATCTTTGCAATGAAAACTGTTACTACCAGGCCTGCCCAACTTAGGACTGCAGTAAGAAAGTGATTGATCAGCAGAATGGATTGTACCACTGTGAGAAGTGTGACAGTGAATTTCTCAATTTCAAGTACTGCATGATCCTGTCAGTAAATATTTCAGACTTTCTGGAGAATCAGTGGGTAACATGTATCGAGGAGTCTGCAGAGACAGTGTTTGGACAAAGCACAGCTTATCTTAGAGAATTAAAAGAATGAACAGGCATTTGACGAAGCTTTCCAGGATTCTAACTTTTGATCTTTTACATTCAGGATAAGAGTCAAACTAGAGACCTACAATGATAGGTCTTGAATCAAGGCCTCAGTGACAGATGTGAAGCCTGTGGACCACAGAGAATATGGCTGATTGTGAACATCAGGAAGAATGTCATGCAAAAACATGAGGGATGCCATGCTGACTGTTAGAAGGTTAACAATGAAGAGCAGAAATAAAATGGATTTCTCCCCTCCTCACCCACCGCTGTGTGACAATGCTACATGAGCTGCATATGCAGGGAGCCTCTGTACGGTAGACTAAGCAATTTCCTCTTTTATGCAAACCTTGGAACCCATGGGTGGGCAAAGGCAAGGCGGTCACATGGCTGTGACATGAAGCCATATCAGACCTCAGGGCTCAGTCATGGGCTGTGACACAGTCTCTCCCAGGTTTTTGGCCAATTTTATTAAAATTTCATTATCTTTAAGCAGGAATTAAGTCACAAGTAATTGATGCCAAGTCTGCTGACAGAGAAGTAAATTATGTAACTAAGGTTGTACTTCCCCAGTGGTGACACCTTCACCACTCGAGTTTCTGGTACATGGAGAAAGCTGAGAAGGGGCCATATGGAACCTGGATAGTTTAGTGTGTCTTCCTAGAATTCAAGGGAGCTCTTTCTAGAGGTGCCACATAGTTTTTACTGCCTGGGATGGCAATACAGTAGAACTATTAATCAAAGACATATCTCTTATGTCTGAAGAATATTTTTCCTTCAGAGTTTAATAGAATGAGTCAGATGGGTCTGATATTAAGCAAAACTGCCTCTTATGAGGAAAACTGATAAGCATTGACTTGCTGTCCCCTAGGGAAATCCAAGCAACTACAAAGCACCTCTTTAGTTTTCACTTCAATTAAGGTTGCATTTTTGGGGTTGGTGAGTACACTTTTTCTAACTGTACATTTTTTTCTACATGTACATATTTTTCTACCTGTACATATTTCATATATACATTTATATGTTTCGTTTCTTGGCTAAAAATTCTGTGTTAAATACAAAGAATTTGGAAAGGAGTTATCCTTTGTTTCCCTTGCTTTGTTTTAATAAACAGTATAAAAAAGAAAATATGTAAAAAAATTTTAAAAAGCAGGTATCACTTTGAAGACTAAGGTGCACCTGAACCAAGGCCATGGTATTTTCAATTATCTTATGTGCATTTGAAAGCTAAACAATGTCTAAAGAAGACTGAAAAACTGATGCCTCTGAATTACAGTGTTGGTAAAAAATGCTGAGTAAACTGTAGATTGCCAGAAGAGCAAACAAATATATCTTGGAAGCAATGCAGACAGAGTGCTCTTTAAAGATAAGGATGGTGTGACTTCATGTCACAGACTTTGGTCATGCTATCAGGAGGGCCTAGTTGCTAGAAAAGGATATGATGCTTGGTAAAAGAGTCAGCAAAAAAAGAGACAGAGCCTCTAAAAGATCACCATGGCTGCAACGAGAGGCTGGACACAGCAATGATTATGAGGATGATATGAGGGTTGGTTCTATTATACATTGCATAGCTATGAGTCAGAATTGTCATATATATGACACCTACCAATAGCAACAAAACATGAACAAAACACCTTATACCTCAAACCGGCTTCTCTTTTTCTTGATGTCCCAACAGAAATAGGCATGTGAGCAGGGACCACCAGGCCCATCCAGCATAGAGAAAACCACTTGGTACAGTCACATAGCCAACTAGGCCAGCAGAAAGGTCTCATGAGTCAGTGTGAGGGCTGTGCTGGTATAGCTTGGGAGCTAGGAGGCAGAGCCACAACATGCACACATATTGTCTAACAGACACATGTTTATGCCAAATATCCAAAACTTCACAAGCAATCCCTTCTCTAGACTCCAGAAAGGTGGAAGGAAGGGGAGGCTTTGAGATGGAAGTTGTGGTCAACGAGATATATGACCTTTCTAAGGACAGGGACAGAGACAGGATAAGTAGAGACAGTGAGAGCATATCGGGGCACCCAAGACTGCAGATGACTTTTGGCCCTTCATCCTCACAAGCTCTCATCTTGGTTCTAATTGAGATGTCAGCGGAGGGAGGCACACATCAGGCAATTCAAATAAAGCCTCAGGGTCTAAGGCAGTAGGTGAGGCAGAAGGTCCTTACCACATACGTGGGAAACACCAGCAGGTGTGCAGGCAGCTGGAAATAGGTCTGTCATTGGGACTTCCAGTGACCAGGGTGAGGGAGTCTGAGACTTGTAATAGTATTGATTTAGTCCTCCAGAACTTGAACATTACAGAAGGAGCTTTTCGATGGTTGAGGCTGCCCAGCATGGACATCTCTCTGTTTACTGGAATTTGGCATTCCTCTCAAGAAGAGGAACCTCAGGACAACTCCAGAAGTTTCTAGCACCAAGGGGATAGGCCACTTGGCAAGATATCGATATGAAGGATGTCAAGATATAGGATATGAAGAAGTCTGTTAGTGTTTAGCTTGATGATGTTCTAAGGAAAGTAGCCCTTCTTCTTAAGATATATCAAACTGAAATGTTTATGGATGAAATGTAACACACCTAAAATCTGCTTCATAATAGCCTGGGGTGGGAAAGAATTGAGAGGAAGAAGAAATTTGGCCGTAAATGCTGCTTCTCAGGGTGGCAGCCAAGTACCAGCCTCATAAGAGCTCCTGGAAGCACAGCAGGGCACCAAGGGAGGGGCCCACCAAGCACAGTTGGCCTTGACCCCATGTGGCTGTTCCAGTCCTTCAAGGTGTCCACGGGGAGCATCTCTCAGAAGCCTCCTCACACCCAGTTCTTAGCTCGGCATAACACACACCGCTGCTGCCTCTTCATCACCGTAACCCCAAAAGGACTGCACAGAACACAAGGTGCAGTGATCAGAAGACAAAGACAGAAATGCTCCAGGATGGGAAGAGAACTGCAGTCCTTGCACCTCTCCTCCTAGCCCCACCTAGAAGTGCAGTATGACTGTGCCCCATGCTACAGCAACACTTTTCCTGGATGGGATTAAGGCTTGTCTTTCTTTCCCTGCTTGTTCTTCTTGTTACATACCCCAAGTCCTCTGGAGTTGCTGGAACTTTTCCCAGATCTAATAAGAACCTGGTTTACTTCTGCCCTACATGTAGACCACATCTGTTAGTTGACCAGGTCCTGAGGCTTCAACATTCCCCTCTGCTCCTGGGCTCTCTCCTGATACTGGGAAGTCTTGGTTCTCAAATACATAAACTAAGTGGTGGTGGCAAGCATTACTACCTCCCTGCCCTGGAACACAGAGTACCTCTGAGCAGTAGCACACACTCACCTCCCCCAGGAGCTCTCCCAGTAAGTGGTAAGCACTAGACCTCTCTGGACCATGCTTGTATTCGCACTCCAATTTCCACAGGTTCTCAACCCACAAAAGGAGCATCCCTGCTTGGGTAAGGATCATTTCACATCAGGAAGTCCTTATCTTTGTGTGGATAGATGTCAGCCCGGCCAGGGCCCCCAAAGATAGCCTCTCCTGGGGACAAACCAGTTCCTCCCTCCACCCAAGACAGAGCCTTACCATGACCCCAGCAACCCTGTGCTGCCCAGGCCTATCCCTCAATCCCTGGAGTCATCTAGGGAACTTAGGAACCATATTTCTGTCCTCACAATCCCCCATGGGCTGGCAGCAGCTCATCATTCCTAGTATGACAATGATTGGGTTTGGTGTTGTTGTTTTTTTAAATATTAATGGTGAAACCAAACTGCAAAGTTAGGGAGGGTATGGGTCCTGAGCTTTGGTTGCTGGTGCCACACTATTACTCTCAGACAGGCTATTCACAGTGCTACCCTTTCTACCTCAAAAGCTGTCCATTCTCCACAGCTCAGCGGAGGCCTTGAGAATGACAACTAAATGCCCATCCTGGTAGAAACCCACCAGAAAGGCCTGGTGTCCACCAGAAGCCAAACCATTGCGTGGCTGTGAAGGTTTGAAAATGGATTTTGTAAGTCCATTTTGCTAATTGAGATGGCCTGTTCCCTCTTCAAGACAGTGTCTAGACAGAACATTGGCCCAGTTTTTTCTCAGGCAAAGGAAGACCTGCATTCCACAATACCTCAAAGATACTGAACAGATATTGAGCTTTCAGACTGACCTCCATCCACGAACTGCGGCCCAGAGTTTAACTGAGTCTGGGCTTAGCCCTCACCCCCAGCTCTCCCTAAAGATGATTTTGAGATCCTGCCCCTGCAGAATATGTTAAAGATAGTGTCAGAATATCAGCAACTTTGCACACGGTGTAGTTCTGCAACCACTGTGGTTTGTGAAGGAAATATCCCCACAAGAACTGACTTTCTACAAACAACATGAGAGGAAGCCAAAGAAAGAAAAAAGGACACACATAAGAAATGAGTTGGCTTGCTACTACAGTGGCTTCCTGTCCTAAAAACATTGATCTCAAACAACTACTGCTCTGAACATTTGCACGAAAGTCCTCTCACAAAAGCAAACAGTCCCTAGGGTTGCCAAGACAAGGGCTCCAGACAATCATTTACTCACCAGCCTGCTGAGGTCCTATGTGTTTCTCCTCTAGGCTTGAACTTTACGCAACACCAAAGCAGAACTTCCTTTTTCTGGTCTGTGCACTGTGTGGGTCACAAAATGACAGTGTATTTGCATTTCCGCATTGCCACACAGTGACATGC
Source organism: Elephantulus edwardii (assembly GCF_000299155.1). Taxonomy (NCBI): domain Eukaryota; kingdom Metazoa; phylum Chordata; class Mammalia; order Macroscelidea; family Macroscelididae; genus Elephantulus; species Elephantulus edwardii. The sequence continues at coordinate 1,941,930 of NW_006400102.1, read as the reverse complement.
TATTGTGTAGGGTGGTGGTAGTGACAGCAAAAAACAAAATCAAATCTGGCCAAACAGGTATCCCAAGCTCACTGCTCACAACAAGCAGCAGGCCACAGCCAGTGCTGGGCAAAGTTTAGTGGCGCCAGCTCTGTGGAGCCTGAAGGTTCTGGATGTGGATGTGGCTACCACAACGTCCCTTCTTTGCCCTCTGACAGATCTTCCTGTTTGATGACCACATCATAGACTCACAGTTCTTGAAGCCTACAGAGAGGAATGCTTGAGAGGCCTGGTAGGGAAGACCTCTGAGTAAGTAGGCTTGACCAGAGGTCCCCTTGAGTCATCTGAGCCTGGAACAGTGAGAATGCCCATGGGCAGGTGCAAAGTTAAGAGATCCTACTTAGATAAATCCCTTCCAGGTTCATTTAGGTGGTGGAGATGACCTAACCAGAAGGCCTCTCACAAGCAAGAAGGGCTCCATGTCCTTTCACTTATCAGTGTGGAGCAGAGAGTAAATATAAGGGTGGCTTCTACAAGCCCTGAAGTACAACTTCTGACACGATTATTATTACTTTCTTGAGGCATGGCAGGTTTGAGGGCTCAGGGCACTTGTGGCATGGTGTTCTTTTGGCCCCACGTGGGGGTTGGCAGAGTAGACTTGCCAGAGGAACTGGGGGTCTGGGGAAAGGAGTTTGCCAGCATTTGGGCGTGCTGGGTTTTAAGGCACTGAAAGGCCGTGCCCCACCTAGGGTCTTGGGAAATTTAATGTCAGCTGAAACTGGACTCTGGCTTCTTGAGGCACGGCAGGTTTGAGGGCTCAGGGCACCTGTAGTGTGGTGTTCTTTTGGCCACATGTAGGGGTAGCATTAATGATCGGTTAGCCAATGGGTACAGAGAGTGGGGTGGAGCTCCCCAATTAAAACAAGCTTGGAAGGAGGAGTGGCATCCACTTCCGTAATAGCTTGCCTCTGGAAACCCTATGAACCTGGGGAGAAGATGAAAGACACCCAAGCATTGAGGACTCTCCTTCACAGGGTCGCTATGAGTCGCCTGTGACTCAATGGCACTTAACAACAACAACATCATTGTTACTAAAAAGGCCTGGTGGCATAGTGCATTATGGGTTCAGCAGCTAACCAAGAGGCTTGTAGCTTGAATCCACCAGCCATTCTATGGCAGAAAGATGGGCCATCTCCTTTTGCAAAGATGTACAGCCTCAGAAACCTTGTGGAGAACCATTACTTAGAATTGACTTACAGAGAGTGGGTTTATTGCTGTCAGTAAAGAGGTTCAGCTCTCAGCTGATAACTGAAAGGTTGACAGTCTGGAGCCACCATTTGCTCTTTGGGGAAAAGATGAGATAGCTTACTTCCATAAAAATGTACAGCCTTAGAAACCATGCAGAGCAGTTCCACCTTGCCTCACAAGATTGCTGTAAGTCAAAATGTGTCTAGGATGGCCCTTCAGCAAAAGGATTGGTTTTGTTGTTATTGTTAAGTACTATTGTTAGCTGTCATGGAGTGAGCTCTGACTTACAGTACATGACTGACCCATGCACCTTGGACAAAGCATTGTGCAGTGCTGGGCCGCTTTCACAATTACTGATTGTGCAAGTGTTTTCTTGTTGTTACTGTGTGTTCTGCATGCCTTCTAACCTAGGTCCTCATCTTCCAGCACTCCATCTCACAGAGGTGACTACCACTGCTCTTCTTGGACCATGTCACCTCCATGAGAAGTTATGCCTCCCACCACTGCATCAGAGGACAGGGCACTTGGCCTCAGCTCTGTTATATTTATAGCTATATGCTATAAACTATGGTTTATGTGCCCCACAGAAGTTTTTATTTGGCTGATTTTAGAAGTAAATTATCAGTCTTTCCTCTTAATTGCCTTAGTTTGGAGACCCTGATGAAACCCTGTCTATGATGAATGGTTTTGTAAATTATTTTTGCAAAGGCCATGTGATTTCTTTGGGTTTTAGTCTCCACCTATTAGGTGGGAATGATTACAAAAAGCTTCTCCCAGGTCTGTAAGGGTCAGTAAATAATTGTTGCAGGAACTTCAAGAGTAGTATCACACAGTGAGGAAATATGTGTGACATAAACTGAAAATAACTGCACCAATTCCTCCTATTAACACCTATAAGTACAATACCATCACAAAGACAGTGATGGAGGGCACAACTCCCAAGATATTTAGCCAATTGTGTGTTAACTCAAGATTAAAAGAACTCTTCAACTAATTCACCAACAAAACATGTGTTGGTTCACACAAACATCAATGAGGACCACTATGTACCCAACCCAATGAGCCCATCCTTGACATATTGGCATACATACTACCTGACTCTTCTAGACAGCACTTCTTTAGGGAGGCATGGATGGGGCAACCCAGTCTTGGGCAATCTCACTACAGGAAAGGTTAGGAACATAGAGAAGAGTAGGATTAGAGAGTGTAAAGTGGACCTATGAAGGCAGCAGTAGGTGTTGGGTAGCAGAGTAACAGGTTAGGAGTAACAATCTGAAAGGTGAGGGGTCACAATAGGAAGTGACAGAGTGAAGAGGTGGTGGAGTCCATAGCTTGAAAGCAGAGCTGAACTCAAGTACCCTTTCTTCCTGGAGTGTATGCAAGTGAAGAAAGTTATGATTCCACATGGAAAGTAACATGGTTCAAGAAGAAACATGGTAGCCACTTTCCAAGACAACCCTAGTGAGTATACCTCTGCTTTGTATGTCCGTGGGGTCCACTTACACTTTGAAAAAGGCTGGTCTATGTAACTTATTCCCAAAAACTTATTGCCATTAACTCAGAACTGACTCATAGTTGATCCTCTTGTGGATTTTCAAGGGAAATCACACAGGGAAAATGTGTCCATCTCTACTCAACACAATAAAATAAATAAATTTTAAAAATATAAACACTGTCATTTTCCCTTTACTTTCTCCAGGCTCACTCTCTCAGGGAAGCCAGTGGCCACTTTGTAAGTTTGTTCAAACAGTCAAGTGGAGAAGAAACAGGTTCCTAACCAACAGCCAGCACCAATCAGCCAGTCACTTGAGAAAGCCCCTATGGGATAGATCCTCAGCCTCGGCAAAGCCTTCATATAACTGCAGCCAGCACAACCTCACACAAGATCCCAAGCTAGAAAAGTTTCACCCAAATTTCTAATCCCTAAAATAAAGAGTTAATAGAAACATTTCTATTTTTGTTCTAAGCCACAACAAAGTTTTTAATAATTTTTTATGTCACAATTATTATTATTGTTGTTAGGTGCTGTCAAGTTGACTATGATTCCTAGAAACTGTATGAACAATAGATCTGAACCCTGTTCAATCCTGCACCAACCTCATGATAAATGCTATATTCAAGCCCATTGTTACAGTAACTGAATAAATCCATCTCATTGAGGGGCTTCCTCTCTTTGCTGATCCTCCACATTTCCCAGCATGATGTCTTTTTCCAAGGACTGGATTCTTCTGATAACATGCCCTAAGTATGTGAGATGAAGCTTCTCTACCCAAATTCCCTCTAAGAGGCACTCTGACTGCACTTCCTTCAAGACAGACTTGTTTGTTCTTTTGGCAGTTCATTAAACATTTAGTACTTTCTCTAACAATGCAACTTAAAGTCATAAATTATTCTTCCATCATACTTATTCAATGTTCAACTTTCAGATATGTAGGAAGCAATTGACAAGACAATGGCTTGGATCATCTTAGTCTTTGAATTAGCACTGTTTAATCTTCAGCATTTTGAAGAGGTCCTTGACAGCAAATTTTCCCACTGAAACACTTCTTTTGATTTTTTTTTTAATTTCTATTCATTCATGGTTGTCCTTTTCTCCCCTCCCAACCCTTCCCCCCTCCCCAGTACACTACCCTCTTGGAAAAGTAAAAGAAAAACTCTTTCATTGTTTACAATCCCTCCCCCCAGGTCCACTCCACTATGCAGCCTTCGCTCTGGACTCCTGTCATGAACAAAATACCTAATCACATATCCTTTTTAAACAGTTTTCTCCCTCATCATACTCCCTCATCTGCAGTATACATTATTGAACCCATCTTTCTCAGTCTCTCCCCAACCCCAAGGTCAGTCCTGTTTTACAACAGCGGCACCATGCAGTGTTTGTCCTTTTGTGACTTCGATACTTCACTCAGCATAATGTCCTCCAGGGTCACCTATTTTGAATAATATTGCATGACTTCTTTGTTTTTCTTTCTTTTTTTAAAAGTATTTTATTATTATTTTGTGCGTGTGTACCGTCAAATAAGATCTGACTGGTATAGGAGGAGATCGTCCGTCCCTCTCCAGCAGAGCATCTGGTGGATTTGAACCACTCACCTCTGGGATTGCAGTGCAGCTTCTTGCCACTAGACCACCAGAGCTCGCCATGACTTCCTTGTTTTTCAATGCAGCATAGTATTCCATTGTGTGAATATACCACAGCTTCCCTATCCATTCATTTGTTGATGGGCACTTGGGTTGTTTCCAAATCCTTGTTATTGTGAACAAAGCCACGATAAACATGGGTGTGTATATATCTGTTTGGATGTCAGTTATGGTCTCCTTGGAATATATTCCCAGCAGTGGAATTGCTGGGTCAGATGGTATACCTATTTGCAACTTTTTGAGAAAGCACCATACCGCCTTCCACAGTGGTTGCACCATTTTACACTTCCACCAACAGTGAATACGGGTTTCAGTTTCTCCACAACCTTGCCAGCATTTCTTACTGGCTGTTCTGTTAAAGTTTGCTATTCTGACTAGGGTGAGATTGTATCTCATAGTTGGTTTGTCTTTTGATTTCTTGAATGTTGCTATCATAGGTGTTGATTGTGGCTGAAATTATAAAATGAAATTGTTAAAAATTCCAATCTTCTCTCCGACTCTTTTGATGTTGTCTACTGGTTCAGTGGTGAGAATTACTGTCTTCTTTCTTTTTTTCTTTTTTTTTAAATGTGAGTACAAAGGCAGCTCCATAAGGCGCTTTCAGTCGTGTAACTACAATATGTCTTTCAGATTCCATCCAGGTCTCGGGCTCGGGCCTCAGACCCTACTGACTTCTCCAAGTAGGGGTTGCATGTTTGTGGTCTGATCAGTGCCAAAGTCTGAGGAGTAGGTTCTAAGAGGAGAGGGTGTCTCTGCTTCTGAGGTCTCTGGTGTCTGTGGTGCTGGAACTTGCCGGGTAAGGACCCTGGGGCTGCTGTCCTGTCTTGGATCCTTATTTCCATGGCTGATGTGCATCAACTGGCTAAGGTTTCACCTTTTTGGTTTAGGCCCCTGTGGGAGAGTGTTCATAAAACACTCTCTAGAAGATCCATGGGTCCAGTACACAAACCCTCTGGTAAGTTTTCAGCCCAGGCAGCCGCAGGCGGTAGCTGAGAGGTGGTCCACGGTCCTCCAGGTGCTGTTTCCATGAATGAGACTGCCTCGTAGCCAGTGGGTCGGCAACAGGGCTGGGTGAGTGGCCAGGACCCTGGGGGCAGTCGCAGGACCCCCGAGGGCAGCAAGTTGGCCAGGCTGAGGTCGTAAGGGGAGTGCGCACGGCGGCAGGAGCCGCTGCAGAAGCAGAAGCGCACCAGCTCGTCAGAGCCGTGGCCCAGGCCGAGGTCGCGCACCCGCACCAGCTGCGCGCGCAGGCGGCATCCCCGCGCTCCTGCTACCCGCGCCCGGTTCGCGCGGCTGCTCCCCGCACGCACCTTGCGGGCCAGCGCAGGAGGAGAGGGCGCGGGCCTTGGTAATGGGGGCTGTGGCCTCCGGGTTCTTCCGCCGCACATAGGGGCTGTGTGTCCCCCTGAGCCTACGGGAGGGATCACTTGAGCATTGAACACGCAGAGAATTTACTTCCTTCACCCACAGTGACAGTGCCCCCTCTCATCATTTAGCCTCCCACATCTGACCTCTAATTATTGTCTTCTTGATGTTGCGATGTAATGCATCTTTAAGGCTCTAGTCTTTGATCTACTGCAGAAAGTGTTTAAATTCCCCTTCAGTTCTACAAGTGAGGATATGTCATCTACATAACGCAGGTTCTCCAATCATGAGGCCACATTCTTCTTCATATGATCCATCTTTTCAAATTAATTGCTCAGCATATAGGTTGAGTAGATATGGAGAAAATATATAACCCAGATACACATTTTTCATTCTTTTAAACCATGCAGTGTTCCCTTGCTTTATTAATAAACAACATACAAAGCTTCTTGATCTATGTACAGGCTTTGCATGAGCACAGTCAAGTATTATGGGAATTGTATTCTTCTGAAATGTATTCATTCTTTTGTCATGCCAAGTCAATAAAACACAAATAAACATATTTCAGATATTCTCTGCTTTCAGGCAAGATCTAATTGACATCATCAGTTATATCCCCCATGCATGGCCTCTGATAACATTATTTTCATCAGGAAGAGGGCAAAGCATAGCCTGAAAGTGAAGGATATCTACACACTATGAAAGAGGCATCCAGAGGAAACTAACAAAACAATTTCCTATTTCTATACCCATTTCATTAATTCCCCCAACTATACAAACTAGGCTTTCCCCCTAAAGAGTTTCCCTGCTGGCAACAACTGGCTTGCTTAAAAAATCTGTTCTGTGTTGTCCACTCTCATGGGCAGTGAGTCATTCACAGAGTCACAGAACCTTCAGGTTACATCTTCAGATGTAAGTCTCAGACTTACATCTATCACTCTGCTAGTGACAGGAGGAGGAACTCAAAACATAATTCATAAGTGTAAGACCATAGTAAAAGTTGCCTGGGTAAGGTCCTTTAACCTGATAGATTAGATTGTCTAGCTATGAAACTGTTGTCCCAGGAATTAAGGACTTGCAATCAAATCACCCTGATATCAAAAATTGAGAAATTTCTTGAAGAATGAGCCATCAGAAGGGAAGGTTGATAGCTACCTACCTCGAAGAGCAAATATAGGACATCTGACAGCCACCATGGGAAAAGGCAGTGTGGAACAAACAACCTTGTCAGACCCTGCACTCTACCTTTCTGAACCCTTTCCACATTCCTTTCCCTTACCCATTTCCTTTGACTACCCCCTTCAAAGGTATGACTTGATCCTGAAATGATAAAAAACGGTGTTTAAGGCATCCATGCTGCCAACTTCTCCCAAATCACTGGCATCTGAATGAGACACATTTAACAGATTCAGCCCTTGCATCTCGTTGACTTGGAGTAACAGATGATTGAATGACATTTTGTCCCAGTTACAGTAGTTCTCCATGCCAGAATGAGAGTTGAAGGCAGCCCACCAGGATCTGATCTTCTCAACCACCCTGTGGTATTTGCAGAGATGTGAAGAGAGAGGTATAGAGGTGCAGGTTCTAGTGTATCCTCATCCCCTTCTGCTCTGTGGCCAACTGTTCATACACAGAACAGCAGCAGTCCAATGCCAGGTGCAGGAGCCATAGCTTTCCTTGAACATTTCCTTGACTATTCTAGTCCCTCTTCTAATCCCCTAATGATACCATGGCTTGACCAGACACGCTTTAACCTTTAAACTGACATCCTTGCTTTTTAACACTTTAGAGAAGTCCTTAACAGCAGATTTTCCCAATATAGCTTTTGACTTCAGTGTTGATTGTGAATACAAGTGAAATGAAATGATTAACAACTTCAATCTTTTCATGATGTTGCTTAGTAGTTTATTAATGAGGATTTTGCAGGAAGTATTTTAAGTCCTCTTTACTTTTTGCAAGCAAAGTTGTGTCATCTGTATCATGCAAATTGTTGCTAAGTCTTCCTTCAATTCTGATGCTACATTCTTCTTCGTAGAGTCCTATGGGAAACCAAACTTTATACCAAATATTATATGAAAGCCCTTGTTCAGAAATTGAAGGAATTACATATTTATAAGTTTCGATTTCTCTTGTGGCAGATCACAGAAAATGAGCTGTTTGTTCCCTGCAGACAGGAGACAGGTAGGGCTCCCCTACTGAGGGAGTGTTACTTCCTGTGAAATACTTCATGAGCTAGAGCATTAGGTTGACAATAGAGAAAAATTCAGCTTCATTTACAAGGAATTCCTTTTTTTATTTGCTTCCCAGATTATCAATAAATACACAGAGAAACATGACTTGGGGTCTTCAGTCAAGAACTGCTGGCCCCCTGTTTTATGCTCTCTGCTCTATCTCATTCCTGACTGTATGTCTCATTATTAATAATTATAAAATTACTTTACCCTCAGTCTGCAACAGAGTCCAGCCTCTCAAATTATTTGGTCAGCATACAGATAAAATAGGTATGTAGAAAGAACAGAGCCCTGAAACATGTTTTTCTTCATTTTAAACCATACAGGGGGGCGCGTGCGCGGTCTCGCGGAAGCCGCGGGGGCCGGTCTTGAGGCGGAGTCGCTGGCGGCTGTGGCGGCGACAGCGGCGACGGAGGAGGCTGGCGGCTGGGCGGGGGCGGGGACTAAGGATTGTGAGGTGGGGAATCGAGAGTTTCTGGATTCTTTATCCGGTGTTTTAAAGGCTACCGGAGGACTGTCGCTTCTGTAGTGTTTCGGGGCGGCCGAGGCGGGAGGATCTGCGGGTGCGTGGCGCGGAGACTAAGAAAGTTAGCCTGAATCTGTGAAAAACCAGAGAAGAGAAACTAAGAAGATAGTAGACAAGATCTTTCTAATTTGAATAATATTCCCTTCATGGACACTTTTCCATAGGATTATTATGTGATGTGAGAAGTTTTTGCGTTTTTTTTTTTCTTCTGGAAGTAACATGGATTTTATACTACAGAATCAAGAGAATTGGCCTTATAAGAAAAATTGATTTAAAAAAAAAAAGTGGTACAGGTTTTTATAGATGACCATGACAACGTCCCATATGAAGGGGCATGTTACAGAGGAATCAGACAGTGAGGTGAGAAATGTTGATCTTGCGTCACCAGAGGAACAACATCACAAGCACCGAGAGATGGCTGTTGACTGCCCTGGAGATTTGGGCACTAGGATGATGCCAATACGTCGAAGTGCACAGCTGGAACGGATCCGGCAAC
>NW_006400102.1:1931178-1932534 GCF_000299155.1 Elephantulus edwardii | reverse complement strand
AGAAGTAAATCCAGAATCCTCTTTAGAAGCATTGAAGGCAAGACTTAGTCTCATTTACTTTGGACATGTTATCAGAAATCTCTGAAGTGAATCACGCTTGATAAAATGTCAGTGGAAAAAAAGGAGGCCCTCAATGAGACACAGTAGCAGCAACAATAGTTCAAACACATATTATTGTGATGAAGATGGCACAGGACCAGACAGTGTTTGGTTCTGTTATATACAGAAGTCACCCAATCAGTGCGAACTCAAGGCACCTCCCACCACCTGGAACAAAAATTTGCCTCAACAGGACTTGCTTCTCTTCATTATCAAGAGCAATACCACAAATAAGATAATTACTTTCTTAAGTTTGGGACTCTAGAAGTTCAATTCAGGGCATTGTCTCCAGGGACAGAGTTTTTCTTAGCTCTTGGGGAAGGTGTGAATCTCTTCTCAGCTTGTATTATTCCATTCCTCGGTTATTTTCATGTTTTTCAGTGCAGCGTAGTATTCCATTGTGTGAATATACCACAGCTTCTCTAACCATTCGTTTGTTGATGGGCACTTAGGTTGTTTCCAACTCCTTGCTATTGTGAACAAAGCCACAAGAAACATGGGTGTGCATGATACTTTCTTTTGAAAGTAAGATATTTGAGGACTTTTTTATAGGTCTTTAGTTAAGAAGTCTTTGCAATGTAACAGTGACCTTTTATTTTAATTCCTTAGAGAGCTCTAGATTTTTGTAGAAATTTTGAGTGATACTTTGTTAGTACCAGAATTACAGTATCTGGAAGTTTGGACAAAAAGTTAACAGAAAGGGAGGGAATAATCACTAGCAAATGTTAGGAACTTAAAAGTAGAAAAAGAAAAACTAGGTCTCATACAAAAAATTAGAATGTAATTCCTACATTTTTGTGTATTTATAACACATTTTTAATTCATAATTGAGGGATTATAAATTTTAAGTTAACCTAAAATTTATAATCTTAGAAAAGTAAACATCTTACTTTTAAAAAAAAAAACAACAACAAAAAAACCATACAGTGCTCCCTTGTTCTGTTTGAACAATACTTACTCTACATATATAGCTTTCTCATGAGCATAATTAAATCTTCTGCAATTCCCGTTCTTCTTTTCTGATATTTTCTGCTTTCAGACAAATTCTATCTGATGTCCCTAGTGACACGCTGTCTTCTAAATCCAGCTTGAATTTCTGGAAGTTTTCTGTGGATCTGATGGGGTGGTATGTTTGTCTTATAGATATAAGACTTTTATAAAAAGAGGGGGGAATGATAGGGTGGTATTAATAAGTTCAGAATTCTCTATATAGGTATCAGTTATAAAACTATAGTTATTTTTCTTCAGCCTGCAAAA
>NW_006400102.1:1925409-1930006 GCF_000299155.1 Elephantulus edwardii | reverse complement strand
AGTCAAATGCCTTTGCATAATCAATGAAACACAGATAGACATTCTTCTGGTATTCCTTGCTTTCAGCCAAGATCCATCTAACATCAGTAACAATATCCCTAGTACCACAACCCCTTCTATACCCAGCCTGGACTTCCGGCAGTTCTCTGCTGATGTGCTGTTCTAATCGTTTTTGGATAATCTTCAGTATGTAGAGTAGTTTAATCCCTCTGCTTACCAGAAGAGGATATGCATCTATCCTAGATGCTGGTGAAAGTGGTTCTCCAGTCATAGGTAAACTGTATCTTAATCTTCCTGTTTACCAGGAAGAGAACTGGGGCCTTCCTGAATTACTGATACATAGATAGGAACTGTCCTTTTCAGATGTAGCAATCACCATTTTTTACTAACAAAAGTGCATTGTTAAATGAGCTGGAGTTTCACCCTCCTATATAAGGCCATGACCACTCCCAGACAGGGAGGCAGTCTTAGAGGTGACTCGCTGTCTCCCAGATCTGTGTAATAAAGTGCACTGATGGATATTGCAGTCTGTTTGTCTTATTGGCGACTGACTACAGAAAGAACCCCTTGCATTCAGTAACAGATCTACCTTCCAATCTTACCAACAAGGAAATATTGCTTGTTCTTATTCTTGTTGTAGAGTGTCATCAAGTCTACTGTGACCCAGCCACCCCATGAGCAACAGATCTGAATCTGGATCTATCCTGTACCAGGATCACCATCTTCTTTTCATTCTGGTGGCCACTTTCTTCCTAGCTAAACTTTGACTAGCATAGCCTGTGAAAGACTTCATGGGAAAGAGCGCTATTGCATGTCCCAAAGGCCAGCACTGAATCATTACTGACAGAAACAAATCTTCATTCTGCTAAGCCCCAGAGAGTCTGGGTGTCTTATGAAAGCAGCTGGCCCTGACCTCCTTGTCAGAGGTCACTGCTGATGTAGCTAACGCTTACACACTGCTGGAGGTGGATGCATAGAGTTGGGACTAGGAGTATATTTTCTCAGTGAAATCACTATGCTATGGCAACTTTATAGCCTTCAAATGGAAGATTTGGGGTAGAAGGCAGTGTATATTAATGAAACACAGTGCATATTATGAAATCTAGACCAGACCTTCTCTGGGCCCACTGATGTGTGCACATTGTGCCTGAATCTACTGAAGTAACCTGGCACCCTCAAAGTCATCCTGAATGACTGCAAGGAGCCAGATCACCGTCTGGTTACGTCAGACAGTCATACAAGGTGTCATGGGCTGTAAACATCGCATGGCTCCAAACATGCAGGGTGTTGTAAGAATCAAGTCCACCTTAAGGGCCTTTTATGGCCTTTTATGGCTGCAGAAGGCAGGGAACAAAAACAATGAGTGCCAGGCTAGTCATCTATCACTTAGGAAGTGGCAGCCAACTCTGAAAGCAGAACTAATCCCCAGAGCAAGAATTTGAGTGTATTTAAAACAATTTCTGGTTTCAGCAAGCAAGGTTGTGTCATCTGCATAATGTAGGTTTTTATTTAGTCTTCCACCAATTCTGATGCCACATTCCTAGCTTCCTGAATGATCTCTTCTACATACAGATTGAAAAGCTATGGAGACAGGATTGATCCTCTTAGGTCACTGAAAAAGAGGAAGACCCTCAACAAGTTGAATTGACTTAGTTGCAGCAAGGGTGGATGTAAGTACACCAGGGATTATGAGGCAGCACTGAATCAGGCAGAGCTTAGTTTTGTTGTCCATAGGACCATTAGGAATCAGAACCAACTCAATGATTGATTTACTTATTTAGAGAACTCAGTCTAAGACAGGCAGTCTTGCAGTCCTGTATGGCCAACACCACTCGCATACTTATGCTGAAGCCTCTTCAACTCAAAGCAGGGACTTGCAAGCATTTTCTTAATGAGTTAGAGAGTTAATGCATGCCAACTGTGCTTTGCATAGTTGTGTAGGACTGTAAAAGCAAGTGTGCAAAGAATAAATGTGTAAACTATAGAGTCAGCTTACAGAAAAATTAGAATTGGAAAATTTTTAAATTCACTTACTATTGACCATATTACATGTGTTTGCCTTTATATTTATTGTAACTGTTGTTGGGTGCTATTGGGTTGAATACAACTCATAGCAACCCTATGAAGAACAGATCTGAACCATATCCTATGCTGTGTCAATCTCACAATCTCTGACACATTTGAACCCATTGCTGTAAATCACTTTGTCGACCCACCTAGTTGAGGTTCTTCACTGTTCTACACCTTTCTAAGCATGATGTCCCTCTCCAAGGAATTGCCTTTCTTAGAAAAACCCCCAAAATATGCAAGGTGAAGTTTTGCCTTTCCTTTGCAACTTGCCGCCAAAGAGAACTCTGGCTGCACCTTCTCCAGGACATATCTGTTTGTTCTTTTGGAGGTCCATAGGATATTCAGTACTCTTCTCCAACACAAAGGCATCAGTGTTTCTTCTGTCATCCTTGTTCATTGTCCACTTCTCAGATATGTAGCAAGTAATTGAAAAGAATATGGTCTGGATCAAGTGTACCTTAGTCCTCAAACTAATATCACTGCTTCTTAGTAATTTGGAAGGCTTCCTGACTGAACACTTTTCCAGTGCAATACATCTTCTGACTGCTGGTACCAAGGGCATTGATTGTGGATCCAAGTAAGAAGAAATTATTGACAGTTTCAATCTTTTCTCCATCTAACATGATGTTCCTATTGTTCCAGTAGTTAGAATTTTTGTTTTCTTGACATTGAGATGCAATCCATAATAAAGGTTTGATCTTCTCCAGCAAGTATTTCAAGTCCTCCTCACTTTCATCAAGCAAGTTTGTATCATCTGCATAACAACAGTTACTGAAGCCCTCAGTGCAGATTAAACACCTTCCTTCTTTACCACTGGCTTCTGATCATAAAGTCCTTCCTGAAATATTTCAGTGTCAGTCAATTCTTTCTGGTACAATGATTCTGTGTATTCCATCCATCTTTTTTTTTTAATGCTTCCTGCCTCAGTCAAGATTTTGTCCATAGTATTTCTAAGTACTGCAACTTGAGGTTTAAATTTGCTTTTCAGTTCTTTCAGCTTGAGAAATATCAAATGAATTCTTCCCCTTTTATTCTCCAGTTCTAAGCATCTGCATATTCTGTTATGATAGTTTACTTTGTCTTCTCAAACTGCCCTTTGAAATCTTCTTTTCTTTTATTTTAGCATCTCTTCCCTTTATTTTGGCTTCTCTGTGCTCTAGTGGAATTTTTAGAGTCTCTTCTGATGTTTATTTTTGCTTTTTTCTTTCTCCTCTGTCTTGTAGTGATCTTTTCTTTTATTAATGGACAGTATCTTTTGATGACCCACCAATCATCTGCTCTTCAATCGTTGGTGTTCAATGCTTCAAAGCTTTTTAAAGATGATTTTTAAATTCAAGTGGGACAGACTCTAGATATTTTGGTTTCCATTTTCTTCAGCCTCAATTGGAACTTGGGCAAAAATAGTTGATGGTCCATTTCACAGCTGGCACCTGGCCTGGTTTTGAAATTCTTCAATGATTCCTTCCACAGATATAGTCATTCTGACCCCTATGCAGTCCACCCGGTGAGGTCCATGTATAAAGTTGTTATTTGTGTTTTTAAAAAGGTATTTTTGATGAATCTTTAAATATACAAAATTTTGTAATTCTACTTCTGGCTTTGTTTCTTTCACCAAGTCCATACTTTCTGACTTATCTTCCTTCTTCATTGTTTGCAACTTTTGCATTCCAATCACTAATTCTCTTTAATGCATTTTGATTGCATACTAGGTTAATTTTGGCCTACAATATATGAGAAAAATCTTCCAATTTCCTCCTCTTTGGCTTTAGTTGTTGATAGATATAGATAGATAGATAGATAGATAGATAGATAGATAGATAGATAGATAGATAGATAGATATTACATATATGGGGTGTATATTGAAATGATACCCCTTTCCAAGGAATAACCTCTCCCAGCAACATGTTTGAAGTATGAGAGATGAATCTTTGTCATTTTTACCTGTAAGAAGCACTCAAGCTTCACCTTTTCCAAGACATACCTATTCATTCTTTTGGTAGTCCATGGAAGATCCAGTACTCTTCTCCAACACCACAACTCAAAGAGGTCAATTCTTCTTCTCTCATTCTTATTCATTCTACACCTCTCAGATGCATAGCAAGTGATTGAAAAGATCACAGCCTACACCAGGCACACCTTAGTCTTCAAATAGACATACCTGGTCCTCTGTAATTTGGAGAGGTCCTTGACAGTGGACTTGCCCAGTGCAATATATCTATTAATTGCTTGTACCAAGAATGTTCATTATGGATCCAAGTAAGATTAAATCATTGACAACTTCAATCTTTTCTCAAGCACCATGTTGCTTATCAGTCCAGTGGTGAGGATTTTTATCTTCTTGATGTTGAGATGTAATCCATACTGAAGGAACAGAGCAGGGCAACACTGCATGGTTCAAAATTGGGAAGGGTGTACGCCAGGGATGTGTCCTGTCTCCATACGTTTTCAACCTGTATACAGAGCAGATTATCCGAGAGGCTGGGCTCTATGAGGAGAAGCGTGGCATTAGGATTGGTGGATGATCTA
>NW_006400102.1:1917704-1918993 GCF_000299155.1 Elephantulus edwardii | reverse complement strand
TTCTGCATTTTAGGTATTGCATCGCCCTTTGCGAGTGACATCTTGCTTTGCTCTTGTATATTGTGTGGGATAGTTTGCTTTCTTCGAGACATTGGTATCTATTTTTTATCTGAAGACAATGCTCTTGAGATCTGATGGGCAGTTACCGAACTTGTAAATTTCTCTGACTTTATGAATTCAGAAAAATGTTAGTTCAATGCCTGCTACGGCAGTCTCTTGTTGCTAAAACAGGTCAAGGTACTCCCGTTTAAAGGCAAGTTGATTGCCCAGATGTGTAGGCACTGTTATGGAGTGAGGCAGGGAAAGTGTTGGGTGATTGCAAGGGCAGGTCAATCACTTGGATGACCTTGCTCAAACCTCTGCTGTCTCAGTTGTTCACGACAGGGGTCCTAACTCAAATTCCTCCTGTCTGTTTCCTATCCAATGGTTTTCTCAATGTTCCCTGTCTGGTGGCACTTATTCAGGTGCCCTCACACAATAGCCCCTGCTCCAGCAGCATCCTGGATCCGACGGGATCCGAAAAGTCAAAGTCAAATTCCCACCCACCCACTAGCCTCTAGCTGGTCTGCAGAGTTCACAGAAGCCAGCTGGCTGGCTCGTTTTGGGCAGTTGGTGTAGCCCAAGAGAGCTCGGCCAAATTGCCCACCTGTGGACGCGCCCTTAGGTGCTCTCCCGGATAATCAGCAATGACCCAGTAAACACAGATAAGATCCTACTGGCCTGGCCTTTCTCCTGCCAGGTTAGTTCCTCAACAGCTCCCCCGATAGCTCTAGGTGGTGGCTGGATCCAAGCTGGTGCCCTGAGGTCACAGGGGTGTGGTGGGGGTTGAGATGTGTGGTTGTGGAGCTGCAAGGGGGGTGGGAGAAGGGGAGGAAAGCAAGGGATTAGGGGGAAAGGAGCGCAGGGCTTGGACACTATCACCAGGAGGTGGGGGTGGGGCTTGGGCGCTGCTGGGGGTTTATGCAGCAGCACCCTGGGTGTTAAGGGTCACACAGGTGTGGGTTGCAGGGGGGTCACACAGTGTCGGGTAGTCTTCGTTCCTCTGGGGTCTCACAGTCTTCGCTCCTCTGGAGTTCCGTGGTGGGTGGTTGGCTATTGTTCTTCCCGGGTCTCTTCCAGGTCCCTCTCATGGTGGAACCCCGTCTGGCGGCGGCGTTCAGGCCATGGTTTTTGCAATCACTTGTTATGCATCAGAGAGTTGGACAATGACTAGGGAGGATAGAAGGAGAATTGACACCTTTGAGCCGTGGTGCTGGAGAAGAGTACTGAATGTACCTTGGACTGCCAAG
>NW_006400102.1:1907826-1916519 GCF_000299155.1 Elephantulus edwardii | reverse complement strand
GGGCAGAGTGGAGGGACAGCACAGGAGGGGAAGACCCTCTATGAGGTGGATTGATTCAGTGACTGGGGTAATCGGGATGGGTGTGTCAGAGGCAATGAGAATGGCACAGGATAGAGCAGGGTTTAGGGCTGTTGTACATAGGGTCGCTATGAGTCGCAAATGACTCGACAGCACATAACAACAACAACAACAAGTCTTTGATCTCCTGCGGCAAGCATTTCAAGTCTTCCCTCACTTTCAATATGCAAGGATATGCCAGAAGCATAAAATAGGTTGTTGATGAGTCTTCCTCTAATTCCAACAGTCATCTATGCAGGCAACCCCTCCACAGCCAGGCTTCCTTCTTCAGCCAAGTCCGAGAGGGAGCCTTGGGCATGAAACAAGTCCGAAGCTGATCATTGTGGATATCTATGCAAGTATCCACTCTGCAACCAGGTCCAAGTGGGCACTTAGGCCACTTTCCATCCAGCAGCACTGAAGACCTAATTGAACAGACAAATAAATCCAGACTAATATATCCAGATTCCCCAACCTACTACTCCACCAAGGGCCTCAGCTGGGGTCAGAAAATGGTGTCCTGTACCATTTTATTTGTATTACTGATTGTCTTTACAGTTTGTTGTTAGAGGCACAACACTTGTTAGTTCGTTATATTGGGTATCGCTTTGCATGATGCTTATTAATTTATAGATGAGTATTTGCTTGCTTCTTGTTTGCTCTTGTTGGTACAGCACTTGTCAATCTACTGTATTGATGGGTTATTGTGATGCTGGAAATTGTGCTACTGGTGTGTAAAGTGCCAGAGTAGGCACCCATGATGGACAGGTTCCAGTAGATCTTCTAAAATAAGACAGAATGGGAGGAAGACTGGGCATCCACTTATAAAACAACAGGCTTTTGGAAATTTTATAAACAGCAAAGAAAGGGAGCTAGATACAGTATTAGAGGCAGAACTCTAATGGCAAGTCACTCAAATATGAGCAGAAACATCTACAAACAAACATTAATAATTGGAACATGGAAATACAAACTACAAATGAAGGAAAACTGGGTGAGGATGGGTGAGGTGTTAATCATACAGTTGCACAATTTGATGGGTGGGAAGGTGAAGAAAATGGGAAGGATCTTTTGTGAAAAACAATGTATTCAAACTTTGTAAATATATCTGTTGCTATTTGTTGTCATTGTTGATATTAGTTACTCTCGAGTCAGCTGAGACTCATAGTGACCCTATGTATAATATCTCTAAACCCCGCTCTATCCCTTGCCAATCTTATTGTCTCTGAAACATCTATTGCCATTACCCCAGTAACTGAATCAATCCATCTCATTGAAGGTCTTCCTCTCTTGCGCTGCCGCTCCATCTTCCCAAGCATAACGTCCTTCTCTAAGGACTGATCCCACCTTGCAACATGCCCAAATTATGTCAGACAAAACTTCAGAATCCTTGCCTCCAAGAAGTAGCCTGGCTTCACTCTCTCCAGGACGAACTGGTTTGTTCTCCTAGCAGTCCATGGTATATTCAATGCTCTTTTCCAGCACCATAGCTCAAAGGCATCAATTTTCCTTCTATTATCCCTGTCATTGTCCAGTTCTCTGAAGACTAGCAACTAACTGCAAAGACCATGGCCTGCATCAGACACACCTTAGTTTCCAGATTGACATAGTTGCTCTTCAGTATTTTGTAGAGGTGTCTGACAGTAGACTTTCCCCAGTGTAATTCATCTTTTAATTACCTGGCTGCTAGTACCAAGAGTTGATTGTAGAGCCAAGCAAACTGAAGCTGCCAACATTCTAAATCTCTTCACCATCTATCATGATGCTGCCGATTGGCCCAGGGGTAAGAATCTTTGTTTTCTTGATGTTAAGCTTCAATCTATATTGAAGGTTGCAGTCCTTCACCTTATGCAGCAAGCGCTTCACGTTCTCTTCAGTTACAGCAAGCAGAGTTGTGTCATATGCATAACGCAGATTGTTGATGAGTCTGCCTCCAATCTTGATGCCACACTTCTCCTCATAAAGCCCAGGCTCCTGGATAAACTGCTCCACATATAGATTGAAAAGATATGGAAATAGGGCAAATCCTTGACACACACCCTTCTCAATTTTGAGCCATGCAGTGTTTCCTTGCTCTGTTCTGATGACTGCCTCCTGTTTCAAGTAGGTTGTTGTTGTTGTTATGTGCCGTCGAGTCACTTGCGACTCATAGCGACCCTACGTACAACAGCCCTAAACTCTGCTCTGTCCTGTGCCAATCACACCGTCTCCAATACACCCATCCTGATTACCCCAGTCACTGAATCAATCCACCTCGTAGGGGGCCTTCTTCTCCTGTGTTGTCCCTCTATCCTCCCAAGCAAGATGTCCCTCTCTCAGGACCGGTTCCTCCTTACAACATGTCCAAAGTATGTTAGATGGAGCCTCAGAATCCTTGCCTCCAGGGAGCCGCCCAGTTTAACCCTTTCAAGGATGAATCTATTTGTTTTCCTAGCAGTCCATGGTACTCTCAATACTCTTCTCCAGCACCACAGCTCAAAGGCATCAATTCTCCTTCTATCCTCGCTAGTCATTGTCCAGCTCTCTGATGCATAACAAGTGATAGCAAAGACCATGGCCTGTATCAGGTGCACCTTAGTCTCCAGAGATACACCATTGCTCTTCAGTACTTTGGAGAGGTTCCTAACAGCAGACTTTCGCATCACAATACGCCTTTTAATTTCCTGGCTACTGGTGCCAAGAGTGTTGACTGTGGAGCCAAGCAAACTAAAGCTGTGAACAATCTCAATCTCTTCACCATCCATCCTGATGCTGCCAATTAGTCCAGTGGTGAGAATCTTTGTCTTCTTGACATTGAGCCTCAATCCATATTGGAGGCCGCAGTCCTTGACCCTCTGCAGCAAGCGCTTCAGGTTTCAGCAAGCTGGGTTGTGTCATCTGCATAACGCAGATTGTTGATGAACCTTCCACCAATCCTGACACCACACTTCTCATAGAGCCCAGCCTCCTGGATAATCTGTTCTGCATACATGTTGAAAAGTTTGAGAGAGGACATATCCCTGGCGGACGCCCTTCCCAATTTTGAACCATGCAGTGTTTCCTTGTTCTGTTCTGACGACTGCCTCCTGGTCCAAGTATAGGTCTCACATTAGCATGATCAAGTGTTCTGAGATTCCCATTCTTCTCAGAGTCAGCCACAGTTTGTTATGATCCACACAGTCAAACGCCTTTGCATAATCAGTGAAACACAGATATACATTCCTCTGGTATTCCTTGCTTTCAGGTAAGATCTGTGTAACATTAGCTACAATATCCCTAGTACCACGAACCCTTCGAAACCCAAGAAATCTGGAGAACAACCGCTTGGCCAACTGACTGGAAGAGATCTATATTTGTTCCCATCCCAAAGAAAGGTGACCCAACAGAGTGTGAAACTATTGAACAATATTATTGATCTCACATGCAAGCAAGATTCTACTGAAGATTATCCAAAAACGACTGAAACAACACAGGTTTAAGTATAGGTTTCACATAAGCACAATCAAATGTTCTGGAATTCCCATTCTTCTCAGAGTCAGCCACAGTTTGTCGTGATCCACAGAGTCAAATGTCATTGCATAGTCAATGAAGCACAGATAGACATTCCTCTGGTACTCTCTGCTTTCAGCCAAGATCCATCTGACATTAGCTATAATATACCTACTGCCAGGGCCTCTTCTAAATCCAGCCTGTTGTTCCGGTCGTTTTAGAAAATCTTCAGCAGAATCTTGCTTGAATGTGATATCAATTATACTGTTCAATAAGTTCCATACTCTGTCAGATCCTTTCTGACAGGTGGTTGTCCTCCAGATTTTTGGCACAACTTGGTGAGCATATCCGGGGCAGCGTCTGTCTGTTAAAATATATCAATTGGTATGCTGTCAATTCCTGAAGTCTTCTTTTTTTTGCCTATTCTTTCATAGCAGCTTGAACTTCTTCCTTCATCACCCCTGGCTCTTGCTCATATGTTGTTTCATGAAATTCTTCTGTCTGCCAATTCCTTTTGGTACAATAACTCTGTGTACTTTTTCCATCTTCTTCTAATGCTTCCTGGATCTTTTAATATTCTACTCAAAGCATCGTTAGGTATTGCAACTCAAGGTTTGAATTTGTTCTTCAGTTCCTTCAGCTTAAGAAATGCTGAGCGAGTTTGTCCCTTTGGATTTTATGACTCCAGGTCCTTGCATGTTTCATTGTAATACTTTACTTGGTCTTCCCACTCTGCCCTCTGGAATCCTCTGTTCAACTCCTTAGTACCTTGATTTCTTTCCTTTGCTTAGGCTTCTTGGTGCTCCAGTGCAATATTTAGAGGTTCTTCTAACATCCTTCTTAGTCTTTTCTTCCTCATCTGGCTTTGTAATGACTTTTTGCATTTTTCCTGGATGATATTCTTGATATCCTCCCATATCTCATCTGGTCTTTGCTCATTAATGTCCAAGACCTCAAATCTGTTCCTGAGTTAGTTTTGAAATTCAGGTGGGATAGATTCAAGGTCAAATTTTGGTTCCACTGGACTTGATTTAATTTTCCTCAGCTTCAGCTACAACTTCCATATGAGTAGTGGGTGGTCTCATCCATAATCAGTACCTGACCTAGTGTTCACAGCTGATTTTGAGCTTCTTTAGGGAATTCTTTCCACAGATATAATCTATCTGATTCCTAAGCATATTATCAGGTGAAATCCATATGGATAGCCTGCGTTTATGTATTTGCAATGCATAAGTCATTGATTGTGCAAAATTCTATTATTCTAGCTCCAGCTTCACTTCTGTCCCAAGTTCGTGTTTTCTAGATACTGATCCTTCTTCTCTATTCCCAACTTTTGCATTCAAGTCATCCATCATTATTATTAATGCATCTGGATTGCATGTTCGATCAATCTCTGACTGCAAAAGTTGGTCGAAATCTTCTATTTCCTCCTCTCTAGCTCTGGACTTTGGTGCATATATTTGAATGATGATGGTATTCACTGGGCTTCCTTGTATGCATATGGATATTATCCTGTCACTCACAACATTGTATTTCAAGATGGATCTTGAAATTACTTTTTTAACTATGAAAGCAACCCCTTTTTTCCTCACCTTTTTGTCTCCAACATAGTAGATCATATGATACTCTGACTCAAAATGTCCCATGCCAGTCCATCTCATTTCACCAATACCTAGTATATCAATATTTATGCGTTCTATTTCCTTCTTAACAATATCCAATTTTTCTACGTTCATGGTTCTAACATTTCATGTTCTAGTCCCTAGTGTCTGCTTACAGCTTTTTAGTTCCTCCTCCTATATGCTTCCATACTTGAGGGCTCAACCTCAGTTGCCGTATCTGCTAGTCTAAGCGTGCTCTGTTACACATAGAGTTTTCAAAGACTTGCTATTTCAGAAGTGGATGTCCAATCCTTCTTCCTAGTCTGTCTTAATTTGATTTCTCAGATTTAGAACATCATCTGACAGGCAATCCTTTTACAGAAGAGAGCAGATTAAAAATATTTCCCAGTAGTAGAAAAAAACCCAATAGATTCTGTGTTTTCCCCACCTTTGTTAGGTGTATTGTGAGCCACTCCTTTCCCTGCTCTACCAGCACTTACATTTACTCCCACTTACTTCATTCAACATCAATCTCTCCTATCCAATCTTTCTGGGTTTCTGTGATTCCTAACGCCTCAAGCTACTGCCAGTTTCTTCCTCTGTGGGAAGTATGTCTTGATTTCAGGAGTTTGGAACTTCTGCTCTAGGACTGACTTCTTGTGCCTTAGGGCATCTTCTCCTCCATTTATACTACAAGAGTTTCCCAGGGAAGGTTGATGAATCCTGCATGTTATGGGGTCAACTGAGACACCTTCTGCCACACACATTGTACCCCTCACTCTGCCCTTCTTACTGCACACTCTGTGCTCCAAGATTTGAAGGTGGGTTTGACCCAAGGGCTTCTGGGAGACGTAGTTATTTGTAAAAGTAAAAAAAAGGGGGGGGGGGAAGTTCATGAAGATCTACATACTAAGGCATTAGTGAACTAAAGTAGATGGCCTGGGCCACTTTGAATCAAATGATCAGATGATATGCTATGCTGGAAATGAAAAAATCAGAAGGAATGGAGTGGCATTCATAATCAAAAGGATAATTTCGGGGAGCTCTGGTGGCCTAGAGGCAAGAAGCTGCACTGCAATCCCAGAGGCGCACGGTTCTAATCCACCAGATGCTCTGCCGGGGAAGGAGGGACAATCTCCTCCTGTACCTGTCAGATCTGATTTGACTGTACACGCACACACACAAATAATAAAATAATTTTTTTTAAAAAAGGATAATTTCAAAGTCTATGGTATCTCTCTGGAGACTAAGGTGTGTCTGATACAGGCCATGGTCTTTGCTATCACTTGTTATGCATCAGAGAGCTGGACAGTGACTAAGGAGGATAGAAGGAGAATTGATGCCTTTGAGCTGTGGTGCTGGAGAAGAGTATCGAGGGTCCCATGGACTGCTAAGAAAACAGATTCATCCTGGAAAGAGTTAAACCAGGCGGCTCCCTGGAGGCAAGGATTCTGAGGCTCTGTCTAACATACTTTGGACATGTTGTAAGGAGGGACCAGTCCTTGGAGAGGGACATCATGCTTGGGAGGGTGGAGGGACTGCACAGGAGGGGAAGGCCCCCTATGAGATGGATTGATTCAGTGACTGGGGTAATTGGGATGGATGTATCAGAGACGATGTGATTGGCACAGGACAGAGCAGAGTTTAGGGCTCTTGTACATAGGGTCACTATGAGTCACAAGCGACTCGAAGGCACATAACGACAACAACATCCTGAAGTTCAATGTTGTAACTGATAGGATTATATCCATAGGCATATGAAGCAGACCTGTTAACATGATGATTATTCAAATATAAGCATAAACAACTAAAGCCAAAGATGAGGAAATTGAGGATTTCTACCAACTTTCATTTTCAGAAATTGAGCAAACATGCAATAAAGATGTATTAATAATTATTGGAGACTGGAATGCAAAAGTTAGAGACAATGAAGAAGGAATGGTAATTGGAAAGTATGGATCTGGTGCTAGAAATGAGGCAAGAGAGTGAATGATTGAATTTTGTACATGCAATGATATACTCCTTCGAGGTAGATTAGTTTCTTCTTCTAGCAGCCAATGAGATATTCAGTACTCTTCACCAACATTGTGACATGAAGGCTTCACGTCTTCTGTCATCCTTATTCATACACTACCATTTAGATACATAGGAAGCAACTGAAAACACCATGACTCATATCAGGCCCATCTTAGTCTATAAACCTACATCTCTGTTCTTTAGAACTTTGGAGAGGTCCTTGACAGTAGATTTTCCCAATGCAACAAGTCTTTGCTATCATGAATGTTGATTGTGGATCCAAGTAAAATAAAATCATTGACAATGTCAATCTTTTCTCAATCTCTCATGATGTGGCCTATTGATCAGGGGTGAAGATTTTTGTTGTTTTGATGTTGAGATGTAATCCATAATGAAGACAGTAGCCTTTGATCTATTGCAGCAAATGCTTCTAGTCCTCTTCAGGTTGTTAAGTCTTCCTACAGTTCTGATGCTGCATTCTTCTTCATATTCTCCAGCTTCTGAAATGATTTGTTCAGCATACAGATTGAATTGGTATGGAGAAAGTATACAATACTTACACACACCTTCCCTCATTTTAAACCACACAATATTGCCTTGTTGTGTTCATATAGCAACTTCTTGGTCTTTGTATAGGTTTTGCATAAACACAAGTGTTCTGAGATTTCCATTTCTCTCAGTGTTAGCCATTATTTTAGGAGAAATAACTGCAAACATCCATTACTAATTGGAACATGGAACGTGCAAAGCATGAATCTAGGGAAGTTGGAAGTTTGTGAAAAATTAAATGGGCTGCATAAAGATTGACATCTTAGGCATTAGTGAGTTGAGATTGGCTGGCATTCATTGGCCATTTTTAATCAGAAAACCACATGATCTAAATGCCAGAAATGACAAACTAAAGAGGAAAGATGTAGCACTAATTGTCAAAAAGAGCATTTCAAGATCTATGTTGATGTCAATACTGTGAATGATAGAATACAATCCATATACATTACAGGAATTCCTGTTAATACAACTATTATTCATATATAGGCACCAACCACAAAAGCCAAAGATGAAGAAATTGAAGATTCTTACCAATTTTTGCAGTCTGAAATGAATTGAACATGCAGTCAAGATGCATTATTAATAATTGGAAACTGGGATGTAAAAGTTGGAAACAAAGAAGAAGGACCAAATTTGGAAATTAGGCTACAGACAGAATTATAAAATTTTGCACGATGAATATTCATTGCAAATTCCTTTTGGGGGGAAAAAAGTGGCAACTATACACAGTGGCCTAACCAGACAAACTACACAGGAATCAGATTGACTCCATCTGTGGAAAGAGACATTGTAGAATTACTGGATCAACAGTAAAACTAGGCTAATGGCTGACTATGAAATAGACTGTCAATTACTAGTACAAGTTCAAATTGAAAGCGAAGAAAACTAAAACTAGTCCACAAGAACCAAAATATGGGGGGGGGGAAGAACCAAAATATGGCCTTGAGTGTATTCCAACTGAATTTGGAAACCGTATTATTATTATTATTATTATTATTATTA
>NW_006400102.1:1898469-1905673 GCF_000299155.1 Elephantulus edwardii | reverse complement strand
TCCCTATCACTCCTCCCTGAGAGAGACTTCACCCTGATTCATAAGGAAAAGGGGATGGCATATTCTCTTAGCTACTTCCTGCTGAAAAGGGACGCTGTGCGTTTCAGAGTGATGCAGGAAGCACTAATAACTGAAGAACAGATAAGCTGTAGGATGACAAAAACATCATCCATGATAGGATACAAAGGTAGGAAAGAAAAAAAAAAGACTAAAAGGATGTCAAAAGAGACTCTGAAACTTGCATTGGAACAAAAAGAACATGCATATGAAGTCATTGGAAATACCATGGCTTGGTGTCCTATTGGCAAGAAGTTTTGTTGTGATCCCAGAGGCAAGCAGCTCAAGCTGCTCTGTGAGAGAAGGATAGGCAATCTCCTTCCATGTGATTAACTACCTCTGAAAACCTGCCAGAAGGTCAGCTATGGGTTAGTTCCAATTCCATGGTACACAACAACATAACAGTCTCGCCTTAATCTTTAAAGTGACATCTTTGCTCTTTAGGACTTTAAGAAACTCCTCAAGAGTTTATTTTTCCAATGAAAAATAAATAATCCAATTTCTTCAGTCTAATTTCTGTGGTTGTTCATTTTGGACCTCAATAAAATGTAATCCTTGACAACTTCAATCTTTTCTCCAGCTATCATGATGTTTCTTCTTGGTTCAGTTATGAGAATTTTTATTCTTTTAGCTTCAGTACTTGATCTTCTTTAGTAAGTGCTTGAGTCCTCTTCACTTTCAGCAAGTTGAGTTGTGTCATGGTTTTTAACTCTGTTGTTGTTATTGTTGTTGTATACTGTCAAGTCAAAACTAACCCATAGTTGATCTTTCAGCAGATTTTCAGAGCAAAATCCCATGGGAGAAGATTGCCCATCTTTATCTCACATCTGGTGTGATATGAATTGTACACCTTTGTGTTGACAGCACAATTCTTTACCATTAATCCACTTGAGTTGGATAGTTTCAGCAGGATCTTGCTTGCATGTGATATTGTTCAATAATTTCCACATTCTTTCAGGTCATTTTTTTTAATGGGAATGAATATAGATCTCTTCCAGTCAGTTCTTCAGATAGTTGGCCTCCAGATTTCTTGTCACAACTTAGTTCAGGGATGCATCTGTTTTCTGAAATATGTCAATTAGTATTCCATCAATTCCTGGGGCCTGTTTTTTTGCAGCTTAATCACCATTGCCTTTTTTTTCTTTTACAAAATTTTATTATTTGTACACATTCAATTGAAAAAGATAACTTTATAGGTTCTTTGTAAAAGAAAAAATGTAAAATGGAAAAAATGTAAGACTACTCAAAAATAAAACATTAGCTCAACCTTGGGGGGGGGGTAATAACAATAACAAAAATCAAACAATTGAAGGTAGTGCAAACTGTGACAACTCTGCTTCTGAGGACATGAGAATTACTAAGAAAAAGAATGTCCTTTTGTAAAAGCACCAATGTCATGTCTTGTGAATTTCCTTTATATATTATAGCAAGGTCTGAAATAAAAATCCAGAGGGACTGGAGCTTACACTGCAGCCATGAATGAATAAAAGAATCTATTTCCTCAGCTACTACTGCTGGTCCAATGTTCCTTTTGTTTTGAGTCCAGTGTTCACAGATTTTAAAAGGGGCTCTGTTAGGAATTCTAACCAATTATTTGATGAATTATAAAATTTCTTTCTGCTTTCAAACACAAACAGGCAAATCTGTTCCATAGCAGTAGCAACAGCCTTTACCTTGGGCCCTATTACTGTCATACTGCCTGTTGAAAAAAATCTATAATGTAGCTCTTAGGGATTTTTATTTGTTAGCACACTACAAGATGAAGTTCAGATTCATAACTGGCATGAGATCTCTTGTACTTTGTGAATTCTCGCAAACAGATTTCAAATGGCATGTTACACACTGCCAAAATGTTTACAACTTTAAAATTTGTAAATATTACCTCAAAACTAGTTTCTGCAGATTGAGAGCTAAACGTCTGATGCCAAATTTAGCTGCTTCTTCAGTTGTTGCTTTGTTGTCATTGTTGTTAAGTGCCATTAGTCATAGGTGACTCATAGCGACCCTATGAACGAAAGTCCTGGACACTTCCTGTATAACTTTCGTCCTTTCTCCAGGTTCATAGGGTCTCCAGAGGCAATCTATTATGGAAGTAGATACCACTCAAACTTCCAAGCTTGTTTTAATCTGGGAGCTTAAACAAAACTGTCCACTATAGGTAATGATTCTCACATTTGACTCATCAGTGTCACAGTGTTCGGCTTCACAGCAACCAGGAGTTACCTCTGTACAGCAAGTGGACATACCAGGGTTGTTGCTTTAGTGCAAGTAGTTTTTCCCAAGAACCAAATTGTAGTTGCAATTCTAGGTTTTCTAAGTTTCATTAGAACTTTCCCAACATCATGCTTATGAATTACATTTGCTCCTTACAAAGCAATCTTCCTTAAGTTCAAATGGCATCTTGTTCTAAGAGCAGAGACTACATTTATCATTAAAATGTCCAATGCAACATCACTGTCTGCATCTTTTGGGGTAGTTTAAAAAGCTTAGTTCCCAGGAGATCAGCCGTTGGTGGTGTTGAGGCTCAGTGCATGTGTGGCAGTGGGATTGGCAGTAGCTGCAGTGAGAGAGTTGGCACAATGTCTCACAGCATTTTATTGGTACAACCTACCAAGAGGCCACAAGGCAGAATTTATGCAGAATATGAATCTGCATAAATGCATGGAAAGCATTTTTAAAATGCATGAAGAACATCTGAAGAGAAAGAATATCAACACTCCTTTAATCACATATGATATCAGTCACCTGTCTGATTTTATAGATGATATGGCTGACCACAGCTGTCTTGTTTACCAAGATATACCAGCCTTACAACAAAGACTAGATTAAGGAGAAGATCCACCTGTTTCTCCATTGGTCAGTCGAACCAACAGGCTAGGAAATAGTTGAATTGGAAACATTAGGGGGATGGGCGTGGACTTGGAACACAGACATGTACAATGTGCTGTAGCGAGAGTTTTGTATTATAGTCTTGTTTCCATTTTGTTACACTCTAGCCAGTATTGATTGTGCTACACGAAATTAGTTCAATCTGAAACCCCGTTGCCCCCCATATTTTTTTTGGTCTTTCTTTCTTAAACATTTTTATGATCACTTAAAAGTTGTTCTCTGTCAGTTAATGTTGGTTCCAATCCTTCAAGATGTTCAGACCTACTTTATAGTATTCACTGTAGTAACCCTTCTGCAAGGTAGATAGCAGGGGCTAACAAAGTTTAGTTATGACCTCAAAATAAGTCTTAGTTAAAAATATATCTTAGTTTGCAATAGCAAAGAGCTGGAAACAACCCAAGTGCCCATCAAAAAATAAATGGATAGAGAAGCTCAGGTATATCCACACAAAGAAATACTATGCAGCATTGAAAAACAAAGAACTCATGAAATATTATGCAAAATAGATGACCCTGGAGTACATTATGCTGAGTGAAATAGCTCAGTCACAAAAGGAAAAATATTGCATAGGGACACTGTTGCAATACAGGATTGACATCGGGGTTGAGAGAAGACAGAAAAGAAGGGGAGGAATGATGCATATTGCATTGAAACAGAAGAGGGAGAGATCTGTTTAAAAGGGGTATATGAATGGGTATTCTTGTCAATACATAAGTCCAGAGTGAAGGCTGCATAGTAGAATGAACTTGGGGGGGAGGGATTGCATAACAATGAAAAAGTTTTTCTTTTTCTTTTCAAGGAGAGGAGTGATTTGGAAGGGGAGAGGGTGGGAAGAGAGAAAAGTGCAACAATGAATGACTGGAAATCCTAAGTCATTGTAAATTTTCGTTAAAATTAATAAATAAATTTAAAAATACATCTTAGTTACATTGCTATTGTTGTCGTCATTGTTCTCATGTGCCATTGAGTCACCTGTGATGTCTAGTGACCCTATGTACAACAGCTCTGAAGCCTGCCCTGTCCTGAGCCAGGACTCCGACATACCTATCCCTATTGCCCTAGTTAATGTATCCATACCACTCATCAGGGGTATTCCTCTCCTGCGCTATCCCTCCACATTTCCAGGTCATTTTCCAAGGATTGGTCCCTCCTAAACACTTGTCCAAAGTGTGTGAGAAGAGCTTCAAAATTCTAGCCTCCAAGGGGAAACTTGGTTTTATCTCTCTAAGACAGACTTATTTGTTTTCTTGGCAGTCCATGGTATGTTCAAAATTCTTTTCCAGCACTACAACTCAAAGGTATCAATTCTTCTTCTGTCATCCTTCATCATTTTCCAGCTCTCTGATGCACAGCAAGTAATTACAAAGACCATGGTCTGAATCAGGCACACCTTAGTCTCTTGATTGACCTCGTTGCTTCTCAGTACTCTGGAGAGGTCCCTGACAGCAGATTTTCCCAGTGCAATTTGTCTTTTGATTTCCTGACTGCTGTTGCCAAGACTGTTGATTATGAATACAAGAAAGCTGTAACTGTTAATAACTTCAATACATTCTCCATCTATCATGGAGCTAACCAATTGGCCCAAGATGGGGGGAAAAACTTCCCACCAAAAAGATCATATCTAGGGCAAGTGGAGGCTGAGGCACAGGACTTGACGGCAGTGGCATCGAACGTGAAGGATAAGCCAAAGGAAAGGAATGAGTATTCCATTGTGTAGATGTAACATAGTTTTTCTATCCATTTGTTTACCTTTTTCCCTCTTTTTGTTTATTGGTTTGCTTACAAAGTTTGTATACATCATGTTTCACAGTATTCTTCATTCACATTGTGTTTCATAAAATCATTCATTCCCATGCATTGTGTTGTTGTTGTTGTTGTTATGTGCTATAGAGTCACTTGTGACTCAGAGCAACCCTATGTACAACAGCCCTAAACTCTGCTCTGTCCTATGACAATTGCACTGTCTCCGATACACCTATCCCGATTACCCCAGTCACTGAATCAATCCACCTCATAGACGGCCTTCCCCTCCTACGCCGTCCCTCCAACCTCCCAAGCATGATGTCCCTCTCCAAGGACCGGTCCCTACTTACAACATGTCCGAAGTATGTTAGACTGAGCCTCAGAATCCTTGTCTGCAGGGAGCAGCCTGGTTTAACCCTTTCTAGGATAAATCTGTTTGTTTTCCTAGCAGTCCATGGTACCCTCAATACTCTTCTCCAGCACCACAGCTCAAAGGCATCCATTCTCCTTCTATCCTCCTTAGTCACTGTCCAACTCTCTGATGCATAACAAGTGATAGCAAAGACCATGGCCTGTATCAGACGCACCTTAGTCTCCAGGGAGACACCATTGCTCTTCAGTACTTTGGAGAGGTTCCTAACAGCAGACTTTCCCAACACAATATGCCTTTTAATTTCCTGGCTACTGGTGCCAAGAGTGTTGACTGTGGACCCAAGCAAACTAAAGCTGTGAACAATCTCAATCTCTTCACCATCCAACCTGATGCTGCCAATTGGTCCAGTGGTGAGAATCTTTGTCTTCTTGACATTGAGCCTCAATCCATATTGGAGGCCTCAGTCCTTGACCCTCTGCAGCAAGCGCTTCAGATCCTTCTCAGTTTCAGCAAGCAGGGTTGTGTCATCTGCATAACACAGATTGTTGATGAATCTTCCACCAATCCTGACACCACACTTCTCCTCATAGAGCCCAGCCTCCTGGATAATCTTCTCTGCATACATGTTGAAAAGGTATGGAGAGAGGACATATCCCTGGCGTAAGCCCTTCCCAATTTTGAACCATGCAGTGTTTCCTTGCACTGTTCTGACTACTGCCTCCTGGTCCAAGTACAGGTTTGGCATTAGCATGATCAAGTGTTCTGGGATTCCCAATCTTCTCAAAGTCAGCCACAGTTTGTTATGATCCACACAGTCAAATGCCTTTGCATAATTCCCTGCTTTCAGCTAAGATCCATCTAACATTAGCTATAATATCCCTAGTACTACAACCCCTCCTAAACCCAGACTGGACTTCTGGCAGTTCTCTGCTGATGTGCTGTTCCAGTCATTTTTGGATAATTGTCAGTAGAATCTTGCTTGCGTGTGAAATCAACGATATTGTTCTATAGTTTCCATATTCTGTTGGGTCACTGTTCTTTGGCATGGGAACAAATATAGATCTTTTCCAGTCAGGTGGCCAAGTGGTTGTTCTCCAGATTTCTTGGCTCAACTTGATGAGCACATCCAGAGTAACATCTGTTAGCCGAGATATGTCAATTGGTATACCATCTATTCCTCAGGCCTTATTTTTTGCTATTTCCTTCAAAGCAGCCTGAACTTATTCCTTCATCACCATAGGCTCTTGCTTATATGTTGTTTCATGAACTTCTTCTGCATCTGCCAATTCCTTTCAATACAGTGACTCAGTATATTCTTTTCATCTTCTTTTAATACATC
Organism: Elephantulus edwardii; assembly: GCF_000299155.1. Lineage (NCBI taxonomy): Eukaryota > Metazoa > Chordata > Mammalia > Macroscelidea > Macroscelididae > Elephantulus > Elephantulus edwardii. The sequence goes on along the minus strand of NW_006400102.1, from coordinate 1,899,272 downwards.
CTGGATCACGTGGCCTAATGGATAAAGATCAGAAGATTGAAGGTTTGAATCCCTTCATGGTTGCAGCTCCCATGCATTATGTTTTATAAAATTAATCACCCTTGGACCTTGCCCATCATTACCCTGTCTTTTCAGGTCCCAACGGATCCTTCCCATTTTCTTCACATCCCACCACCTCCAGCTACCAACTCTGTGGTACCATCCTCCCTCTTCTAATTTCACCCTTCCCCCCTTGGGTTCCATACATGCTTTACTAGTTATCCTTCTATTTTTACTATAATGGTCTTATGTTGTATTTCTCCTTATTTTTTAATTTAATTTCTCCTACTAGTTTGTTTACAAAATTCAAATAAAAATTCCAACAAATTCTTTCAATTTCCCTTACCACTCCACCCATCAAATTGTACAACCCAATGATTAATCCCTCTTTGCCCCTGCACATCTACATCCCTCTGCTTCCAGCCTCTCCCACGCCTCCTGGATTCTTGTACTCATGCTACAATAATGGTTTTATACAATATTTATCCTTGTGGGACTGAGTGAGTAAGTTCATTCAGAATAATGCTCTACAGTCCCTCCCAAGTTAGGTAATAATTTACAAAGTTATTGCTCCTTTGTGCTGCATAGTATTCCATTGTGTAAATGTATCATAATTTCTTTGTTGTTGTTGTTGTTGTTGTTTTTCTGATTTTTTTTCTATAATTATATTTTATTAGTTTTCATAAACATTTACAGAGATTTTGGGCTTCCACTCATTCATTGTTGCACTATTCTCTCTACCCTCCTCCCAGTTTGTTCTTGTC
>NW_006400102.1:1873261-1875757 GCF_000299155.1 Elephantulus edwardii | reverse complement strand
TCTCACATTCCATGTTCCAATCACTAGGGTCTGCTTACAACTGTTCCTCTTCCCTTGTATTTCCATACTTGAAAATTCTACCTAGGTTGGCCTTTCTGTTAGTCTGCGTGTGTTCTGTTGTGCATAGGGTTTTCAGAGGCCTGCTATTTCAGAAGTGGGTGGCCAATTCTCAATCCATTCAGTTGTGATTGTACATTTGGGCTGTTTCCATGTTGTTGAGACAGTGACTATGAACATTAGTGTGGAGTAGTAAATCTTTACACAGTATGGGAGAGCTTTGAGGCTATTATGCTAAGTTAAATATCTCTGACACATAAGGATACATACTTTATAACACTGCTGTAATAAATAGAACAGACGTGGAGATTGAGAAGGGAATGCGGAAAGAGTGGATAGAAAATGAACACTGCATTCGAACTGAGGAGGGAAAGATTGTCTGACAGGAATATATGATTATGCATTATATGTATGAGAACAATCAGAAATAAGAGATGCATTGCAGTGTGGGGTCAAGGAAGAAGGGAAGAAAATGTGCAATGGTGAATAAGTAAAAGAGAATAAATAAATTTTTTAAAAAAAGAATGGTGATAAGGTGAGCATGCTCCCCAGTCTCCGTGGAACTCTTGGCCTGGTCTGGCCCATTGCTAGGAGTCCCTGGCTCTATTTTAATGCGTTGTTGTTCCAGGTATCCATCACCATTACCTCTTGATCATAAGTTGTTTCATTCAATTATTCCATGTCAGCCAATTCTTTTTGGTACAATGACTCTGTGTACTCCTTAAATCTTCTTTTGATGCTTCCTGGGTCATTCAATAGTCTGCTTTCAGCATACTTAGGTATTGCAAATCAAGGCTTAAAATCATTCTTTTGTTCCTTCAACTTGCCAAGCAAGTTCATCCCTTTTGATTTTCTAACTCCTGCTTTTTTGCACATTTAATTGTAATACTTTACTTTGTCTTCCCAAGCTGCCCTTTGAAACTTTCTGTTCATATGGAAACTTCTTTATTTCTTCCCTTTGTTTTGGCTACACTCTGGTGCAATAATTCAGATTCTCTTCTGAAATCCATCTTGGTCTTTTCTTCCTTCTCTGTCATTGTAATGACCTTTTGTATTCTTCATGGGTGATATTCATCTTTTTCATTCTTCATGGACTGGAACAGTAAATCAGCAGAGAACTGCCAGATACAGTTGCAAGCTAGGTTCAGAAGAGGCTATGACTCTAGGAACATCATAGCCAAAATTAGATCTTGGCTGAAAGAAGAGAGTATCAGAGGAATGTCTATCTGTGTTTCATTGACTATGTAAAGGCAACAAATTGTGGTTAACCTTGAGAAGAATGGGAATCCAAGAACATTTAATTGTGTCATTGCGAAACCTATACTTGGGCCGTCAGAACAGAGCAAGGAATCACTGTATAGTTCAGGATCAGGAAAGGTGTACATCAGGAATGCATCCTATCCCCATACCTTTTCAATCTATATGCAGAACAGATCATTCAGGAGGCTAGACATTATGAGGAGTAATTGGATTGAAGGAAGACTCATCAACAACCTGCTTTATGCAGACAACACAACCTTGCTTACTGAAACTGAGGAAGACATGAGACATTTGCTGCAGAAGACCAAGGATTGTAGTCTTCAATGAGAACTGACACTCAAGATCAAGAAAACAAAGATTCTCACCACTGGGCCAAGTGGCAGCTTTTTGATGGATGGACAAGATATTGAGATTGTTAACAACTGTAGCTTGCTTGGCTCCAAATCAACACTCTTGACACCAGGAGTCCAGAAATCAAAAGAATTGCATTAGGAAAATCTGCTGTCAGGGACCTCTCTAGAGTGCTGATGGGCAACGATGTCAGTTTAGAAAATAAGGTATGTCTAATACAGGCTATGGTCTTTGCAATTACTTGCTATGCATCAGAGAGCTTGGTAACTAAGGATGATAGAAGAAAGATCAATGCCTTTTTGTGGTGGGGCTGGAGAAAAAAGTTGAGTGTACCATGGACTGTCAGGAGAACAAACAGGTCTGTCCTGGAGAGGGTGAAACAAAGCTGCCCCCTGAAGGTAAGGATTTTAAAGGTCCATCTCATGTATGTTGGACACATGGCTAGGAGTAGGATATCATGCTTGGAAGGGTGGAGGGATATCTCAGGAGAAGGCCCAGGATGACATGAATTGACTCAGTTAATAGAGAAATGGGATTAACTCTGTTGGAGACAATGAGATTGGCTCCAGATGGGGCAGAGTTCAGAGGTATTGTACACTGGGTTGAAATGAGTCATAAGTGACTGGATGTCACATAACAACAATCTGATTATTAATCTCCAAAGTACTGAAGAGCAATGGTGTCTCTCTGGAGACTAAGGTGCGTCTGATACAGGCTATGGTCTTCGCAATAACTTGTTATGCATCAGAGAGTTGGACAATGACCAGGGAGGATAGAAGGAGAATTGATGCCTTTGAGCTGTGATGCTGGAGAAGAGTATTGAGAATA
>NW_006400102.1:1871749-1873161 GCF_000299155.1 Elephantulus edwardii | reverse complement strand
AGGAGGGTAGAGAGAATAGTGCAACAATGAATGAGTGGAAGCCCAAAATCTCTGTAAATGTTTATGAAAATTAATAAAATATAATTACAGAAAAATAAAAGAACCAGGTAATGAAGGAAGAAGTTCAAACTGCTCTAAATGCAATACCAAAAAATAAAGAACCAGGAATTTATGGAATACAAAAAAAAGAAAAACAATCAAATCAAAGTAATTCACTATATTAACAAAGTAAATACCAAGAACCATATGATCTTAACTATTGATGCACAAAAGGCATTTTACAAAATCCAGCAACCCTTCTGATAAAGACACTCAGCAAAATTGGAATAGAAGGGGAATTTCCTCAACATAGTGATAAGTATATATGCAAAATGAAGAGCCAACATCAGTCTCAATGGAAAAAGACTAAAAAGACTAAAAACATTTTCCTTGCAAACAGGGACCAAACAAGGATGCCTACTTTCATTACTTCTTTTGAATATTGTATTGGAAGTGCTTGCTAGGGCAATATGACAAAAGAAGGAAATAAAAGGCATCCAGATTGGCAAATAAATGGTTAAACTGTCACTATAGGCAGATGATATGATAGTGTGCGCAGAAAACCCAATGACTCCACAAAAAAACTGTTAGAGTTAATAGGCCAATTTAGTAAAGTGGCAGGATATAAGACCAATATCCAAAAATCAATAGACTTCCTCTACAGTAACAAAAAGAACTCGGAGACAGAAATAAAGAGAATACCATTTATAATAGTCAACTCAAACTGAGATACTTGGGAGTGAACGTAACTGAAAATACAAGAGACCTACACAAAGAAAACTACAGAGCATTTCTGAAATGCACAATTAAAGTCCTAAAGAAATGGGGAAATGTGCCCTGTTCATGGATAAGACGACTCAATATGGTGAAAATGACAATCCTACTAAAAGCAATATAAATGTTCAATGCAATCCCAATCCAAATACCAAATTCATTTTTCAAGGAGATTGAAAGGAAAATTATCATATTCATCTGGAGCGACAAGACACCCTGAATAAGCAAAACACTTCTGAAAAACAAAAATGAGGTTCGAGGCATAGTATTTCTCCTTATGAGACTGAGTTAGTTCACTCAGGAAAATGCTCTCCAGCCTCTCCCAAGTTATGTAGTATTTCCTCCTGAATGCTGCATGGTATTCTGGTGTATGAATGTACTGTTGTTGTTGTTGTTGTTGTTGTTGTTCTTGTTGTTCTTGTTGTTCTTGTTTTTGTTGTTATGTGCCGTCGAGTTATTTGGAACTCATAGCGACCCTATGCACAACAGCCCTAAACCCTGCTCTATCCTGTGCCAACCGCACTGCCTCCGACACACCCATCCCGATTACCCCAGTCACCGAATAAATCCATATCATAGAGGGTCTTCCCCTCCTGCGC
>NW_006400102.1:1845249-1865752 GCF_000299155.1 Elephantulus edwardii | reverse complement strand
GATAATTGGGATGGGAGTGTCAGAGACAGTGCGATTGGCACAGGACAGAGCGGAGTTTAGGGCTGTTGTACATAGGGTCGCTATGAGTCGCAAGGGACTCGACGGCACATAACAACAACAACAACAACACTCCTTTGAGGCAAGGATTCTGGGACTTCGTCTGACATACTTTGGATATGTTGTAAGGAGGGACAGGCCCTTGGAGAGGGACATCGTGCTTGGGAGGGTGGAGGGACAGCGCAGGAGGGGAAGACCCTCTATGAGATGGATTGATTCAGTGACTGGGGTAATCGGGATGGGTGTGTCAGAGGCAGCGCGATTGGCACAGGATAGAGCAGGGTTTAGGGCTGTTGTACATAGTTGTATATGTATGAGTTGAAAGCGACTCGACGAAAAAAAAAAAGAAAACGACTCGACGGCACATAACGACGAACGACGACGATTAGTAATCTAAATTATTGTAATGCTTTGCTCTGTGTTCTTGAGCTGTCCTTTGAAATTTTCTAACCAGCTCTTATTTAATAATTTCTTCCATTCACTTTAGTTTCTTTGTTCTACAGCAAGTTTATTCTCTTTAGACATTCATTTCTTTTTTTCTTTCCTGCATTTTTATTTTGCTATGTTCTCTATTCTGTTATTTCTGGTTACCATGGTCCATCCACTTTCCTTTGGTGTCTCCACATGAAGGACTGCACTTAAAATTTCTTGTAGTTTTGGTCTTGTTTCCATAAATTCCTTATTTTCTGCAAAGGATGTACTTTCTCTTTCATATTTGATAGAGATCTTTTCTGGGTATAGGATCTTTGGCTAGCAATTGTTTTCTTTCAACTTTCTCTATTTGCCACTACATTGTCTTCTAGCTCACATGGTTTCTCCTGAGAAATCAGAATTTAATCTAATTGTTTCCCCTTTGTAGGTAACTCTTTGTTTTCCTTATGCTGCTTTTAGTATTGTATCCTTATATTTCAATTTGGATAATTTGGCTCTGATATGTCTTGATGTTTTTCTTTTTGAGTCTAGTCTATTTGGTGTTCACTGTACTTCTTGAATGTGGATTACCTCATTCTTCAAAATACCTGGGAGGTTTTCTTCTAGTACTTCTTCCACAGTTTTCTCAGTGACTTCCTTATCACTCCCATGTTCTGGAATTCCAGTCATACATAGGTTGTTCCTTTTGATGTCATCCACATGATTCTAATACTTTATTTAATCTCTGATTTTTCTTTTAATATGTTTCCTGGGATGCTTTGGTCTTCCAGCTCACTGATTCTTTGTTTCATCCTTTTGTCTCTACTGTTTTGGCGTACCAGCATGTTGGACACTTCTGTCATTTCAATCTTAACTATTCTGGATTGCATTTTCATGCTTTTCCATTATTTCCAATACTGTGTTTGTTGTCTGGACCCTCTCTGTCTTGTGATGATTTTTTTAAGTTCTTCTACCTCATTATCTATACTATCAATCATTTCTTCCATTTTTTGTGTTTTCTTTGGTGGCTGTTCAAGTTGCTCTTCATCAATATCTTTTTGTCTGGATTGCTGTCTCTGGGGTATTTGCTCTCCGAATGACTTCTTTTGTTTCTTTTATCATTTGCATCTTCTCCTGTAGCTGTTAAAATAATTTCACATCAACATATTTCTTCTGGTTCCATCTAGGGTATTCATTGGGCCTACTATCTTTTGGAAAAGAGTTATTTTGTTGGTTTGTTTTTTTTTTAAATTATGAGTAAAGCACAGTTCTGCTTTCTTGAAATTATGTTACTCTTTTCTTAAAAGATGTTAGGTTGTTCTAACTATATAATGACCCAGGGTATGCCAATGTTTTGTGAATGAGCTGTATATTGGTGCTCCCCTCTTGGGAACAATAGTCAGTCCAGAGCAGGATGACTGTTGCCCTCCTGAAATGCAGCTCCACCTGGCTTCTTCAGCTTGAGCTCAAGGAGTTCCACGTGATATAGCTAAGCAGCAGTATTTAAGATCAAAGTACCCGTGATATTGGTGCTCCTGGCACTGGACAGCAGGGGCAGCAGCTGGGCAGTCTCCAGGTGGCAAGGCAGTGAGGTCTTCAGGTGGCAGGACAGCAGTCTCGTGCTCTGGGTAGACTTGTCATCTGGGCCACAATGAAACTGCAGCCCCTCAGCTTGGCAGGCAGTGGTTCTTCTTTCCTGTATTTTAAATTTCTTTGTGTATGATATCCTTGATACCATCCTACAGCTTGTTCCATCTACAGCCTTAAGTGTTCAATGCATCAAATCTAATCATGAAATCATGAAATGCTTTCTAAATTCAGGTTGAATATATCCAGTGTTGTATTTTAACTTTTCATTTTCTTCAGATTTGATTAGAACTTGGACAAAAACAATTAAATATCTGATCCACAGTTGGCTACTGGCCATGTTCTGACTGATATTGAGCTTATCTACTATTTCCACAGATAGAGTGGATTTAATTCCTGTGTATTACATTCATTGAAGCAAGATCCATACATATAGCCATTTTAAAATGCTTTTAAAGTTCTTTTCAATAAGTTGTTGATTGTACAAAATTCTATGATATGATCTCCAGCCTCATTTCTGTTATCCAGGAAATATTTTCAAACGACCAGTCTTCTTTGTTTCCTATTTTTGCATTCCCATCATTCATTATTAATGCATCTTGATTGCATATTCAGTAAATTTCAGATGGCAGAAGTTTGTGTAGATCCTCCATTTCTTCACCTTTGGCTTCAGTTGTTGGCACATATATTTGAATACTAGTTGCATTGCTGTTGTTGTTGTGTGCCCTTAAGTCAGAACCAATCATAAATGACCTTTCAGGAGGTTGTCAGAGGCAATTAATTGCATGGGAGGAGATTGTCCAGGTCTTCCTTATATCCATATGGCTATTATCCTAACCCGGAAAACACATTGTGCTTCAGGATATATTTAAAAATGTTAGTTTAAACAATGTTTGTGAAACAATTCATCCTTAACCTGCCATTCCCAGCATATATGGCAATATGATTGTCCATTTCAAAATTACTAACACAATTCACTTCAGCTCACTAATTCCTAAGGTATAGATCATCGCATGTTTCATTCTATTCTTTACAATTTTTCTACATTGATATTTCATGCAATCCACGTTCAAATTATTAATGGTTGTTTTCAGCATTCAGTGTCATGCCACATATTATGATCTTTCTGAAAACTTTACTCCATCGACCTTACTAAAGTAGACTTCAGGTCAAAGAGGCAGCTCTTCCCAAGTCATATTTGGAGTGCCTTCTAACCTGAGAGCTTCATCTTCTGGCACCATGTTGGACAGTGTTTCACTGTGATTTGTAAGAGTTTCAAAGTGCTGTATGTGTTGTTGTTATGTGCCGTCGAGTCGCTTGCAACTCATAGTGACCCTATGTACAACAGCCCTAAACTCTGCTCTGTCCTGTGCCAAATGCACTGTCTTTGATACACCCATCCCGATTACCCCAGTCACTGAATCAATCCACCTCATAGACGGCCTTCCCCTCCTACGCCATCCCTCCACCCTACCAAGCATGATGCCCCTCTCCAAGGACCTGTCCCTCCTTACAACATGTCCAAAGTATGTTAGGCAGAGCCTCAGAATCCTCGCCTCCAGGGAGGCGCCCAGTTTGTTTTCCTGGCAGTCCATGGTACCCTCAATACCCTTCTCCAGCACCACAGCTCAAAGGCATCAATTCTCCTACTATCCTCCTTAGTCACTGTCCAACTCTCTGATGCATAACAAGTGATAGCAAAGACCGTGGCCTGTATCAGACGCACCTTAGTCTCCAGGGAGACACCATTGCTCTTCAGTACTTTGGAGAGGTTCCTAACAGCAGACTTGCCCATCACAATACACCTTTTAATTTCCTGGATACTTGGCGCCAAGAGTGTTGACTGTGGAGCCAAACAAACTAAAGCTGTGAACAATCTCAATCTCTTCACCATCCATCCTGATGCTGTCACTTGGTCCAGTGGTGAGAATCTTTGTCTTCTTGACATTGAGCCTCAATCCATATTGGAGGCCGCAGTTCTTGACCCTCTGTAGCAGGTGCTTCAGGTCCTCCTCAGTGTCAGCAAGCAGGGTTGTGTAAACCTCACCCCTCTCTAGCCCTGAAGCTGATGCCAAAATCTCTGAACTCAGAGTACTGCATTAACACAGATGTGCCAGCAATATGGTCTTGTAATCTGTACAAAACAAGCCATTGTGCCTCGCCCAAAGTCTCCTCTGATCTCTATTCCCCAGATCTTGTATAACCAACTATCTTTCAGGCCCAGATCAATCCAGACCCATGAAAATCTGGGCAAAGGCAGTTCTGATGGCATCAGCCAGTGCTAAGGGACCAAACAGAGGCTACCATAATGCCCATTTAGCTGAGGAGGACACTTCCTGATTATGTTTCTGTGAAGTCTATATCCAGGGAGACATTGAAGTGCTGTCTGCATGTACTCACCTCTCTCATGAGCTCCTATAAGCCCATGGGATGGACAGTGTCTTGGTCTGGCTTATGACAAGGCAGGTTTGTGAGGTATTGACCATTACCCCTGAGACCCAGGCTGCTTGTTCTAGAGAGGTAAAATCTCTGGGTGAACAGGGTTGGATCTCCAGTGGTGGAACCTACCTCTGAGGCCAGCTAGCTATCTGCATGCCCATCCTGCCAATCCACAGCAGAGGTGAAGGAGAGAGGCTGAGGCCAGATAATAAGAAACATGAGACTTCTGTAAAAATGAAAACCTCTTTCTGAAAACTTGCTTGGGGCTAAAATTTGTTAATTAGATGACAAAATGAGACAATATTCATATTCACACATCCCACACATGCACAACTAACCCATAGCTGACCCTCCAGAGGGCTTTCAGAGGCAGTTAATTACATGAGAGGGCCCATCCTTTTCCAGCAGAGCAGCTGGTCGATTCAAACTATGTGCCTTTGGGATTACAGTGCAGATTCTTCCACTAGGCCACCGACTATATATCTATATATCACACACTGCCACATGATAAATACACACACACACATGCATGTGTTTATGTATATGTGTGTGTATTTGTTGTTATTATGTGCCGCTGAGTAGCTTACAACTCATAGTGACCCTGTGTACAACAGCCCTGAAACCTAATCTACCCTGTGCCACATTTACTGTCTCTGACACACCTACCCTCATTACTCCAGTCACTGCATCAATCCATCTTATCAATTTTCTCCCTCTCCTTCTCTGTCACGCCACCCTTCCAAGCATGATGTCCCTCTCCAAGAACCAGTCCCTCCTAGCAACATTCCCAAAGTATGCCAGACGAAGCCTCAGAATCCTTGCCTCCAAGGAGCAGCCTGGCTTCACCCTCTCTAGGATGAACCTGTTGGTTCTCCTGGTACTCCATGGTATATTGAATACTCTTCTCCAACACCACAGCTCAAAGGCATCAATTTTCTTTCTATTATCTCTAGTCATTTATATATATATATATGTGTGTATATGTGTATATATGTGATGTGTGTGTGTGTGTGTGTGTGTGTGTGTGTGTGTGTGTGTGTAATAGATACATACATATTTGGAAGCAGGAGTGGCATCCACTTCCTTCCTAAATAACATACCTCTGGAAACTCTATAAACTTTGATAAATGTTGACAGTTAAAGTGTGGCTTCAGGCCTTTTGTCTATAGTGTCACTATGAGTCAGGCTTGACTCAAAGGCAATCAACAACAACAACACATACATACATACATACATACATACATACATACATAGTTGTGGTGCTGGAGAAGTCTTGAACATAGCATGGACTGGCAAGAAAACAAATAGGTCTATCTTGGTGAGGGTGAAACCAAGTTTCTTCTTGGAGGCTAGGATTTTGAAGCACCATATCACATACTTTGGGCATGTGGCCAGGAGAGATCAGTGTTTGGAGAAGAACATCATGCTTGGAAGGGTAGAAGGACAGTGCCAGAGAGAACGACCCCATATGAGATGTATTGATACAGTAACTTGGGCAATGTGTTGGATTTAGTGAGACTGGCTCAGGACAGGTCAGGGTTCAGAACTGCTGTACACACGGTCGCCATGGGTTGCTGGCAACATGATGGCACACACCATTAGCAACAACATATTATATTGGTTGGTTTTTATTTAAGCCTCCTGTTTAGAGTCAACAAGACCTTGTGGAAAGCTTTTGTATTTAAAAGTTGATTGTTATTATATTTTAGAGGAAGATTCTTCTAACTGGCACAACATTCTTCTGTCAATTTGCTGCACTGGAGTAACCTGGGGTTGCTGTGATGCTGAACCTTGTGCCACTGGGGTGTCAAATCCCATAACGGTTATCAGTGGTGGACAGTGTTTGGTGGAGTTCCCAGTTTAGGACAGGTTTGGAAGCAGGAGTGGTTTCCACTTCCTAAACAACATGCCTCTGGAAACTCTATATACTTAGAGAAATGACGATAGTTTTAAAAAGGCTTCAAGTCTTTTGTTCATACAGTTTTTATGGGTCATGCTCAACTCGATGGTAATCAACAACAACAACATATATATGTATATGCATGTATATATGTATATACATCAATATATGTTTACACACACACACACGCACACACACATAGGGAGCTCTACTGGCCTAGTGGCAAGAAGCTGTACTGCAAACCCAAAGGCACATGGTTCGAGGCCACTAGCTGCTTTGTGGAAGAAGGATGGGCAATCTCCTCCAATGCAATTAACTGCCTCTGACAATCTGTTGGAGGGTCAGCTAGTCAGCTATGGGTAGGTTCCGACTCTATGGGACACAACAACAGGTGGCCTAGTGGCAAGAAGCTGAGCTGTAATCTGAAAGGTACACAGTTCGAGGCCACCAACTGTTCCACAAGAGAAGAATGGACAATCTCCTCCCCTGCAATTAACTGCCTCTGAAAACCTCCTGGAGGGTCAGCTATGGGTCAGTTCTGACTCAGCAGTACACCACAACAACAACAACAAAACCCGCAGGGGTAAGAACAGAGTGCTGGAAGACTCCACTCTAGGAGTGTGGCTTTTTGAGGCTTGTGGATGCTAGTCTGGATGGGCAAGTAAAGTGAAGTTTTTGGGGTTGTGCTTCTTTTGGGGTCATTTTTTATGTGTGTTATTGCTCTTTGCCCCCAAGAGTGAGTGTCCTTCAGCCTTTGTCTAGGGTTTAAGTCTGCTCAAAGGTGTTGGCTTAAAACCCTTAGGCCAAATGTATTAATTTTCAAATGAACATTCCTGAATGACACAGCAATCTTCTATTTGATGAACTGAACAACTTGGTGTTGCTGTGCGCACTGTTCCATAGTCTCGTTAAGTTCCATAATGGTTACCCATTGTGTACAATGTTTGGATTAGCTTATAGATTGATTTATGCTGGGAAGCAGAAGTGGCATCCACTTCTTAAAACTAGATGCCTCTGGAAACTCTACAAACTCTCTACACTCCTTAAATGTACAGAAATGATGGTAGTTATAGAACAGAGTTCTGTACAGGAATGATGTTAGTCATAGAACAGAGTTTAGGTCTTTTGTGCAAACCTTACTCTCAGTTGTATTCAACTTGACAACACTTAACTATTGCTAAGTGAAACTAGTGCTGTTATATTTGGAGGAATACCCTTCCACTTTGTACATCACTCTTTGTCTATGTTCAGTATGATGTAACCTGGGTTGCTGTGATACTGAACCTTGTGCCATTTGGGGATCAGATACTCCCAGTTGTAAAACCAGTTTGGAGGACACCAGCCACACCACTGTGGAACCCACCTACTAGGAGCAAGTAGGCAGCAACCACCGGCCACTGTGTGACTCCAGAGGAGCAACTGACCACCCCCAGCTTCCACGAGATCCTGGAGGAGCAACTGCCCCCCTGCCACCGCGTGACCCAAGAGGAGCAACGGCCCACCACTGCATGACCCCCCAGAGGCCTGCCTGCTGCTGCCATGTGACCCCACCACATGGCCTACTGCCACATAAACCCCCAGCAGCATCCAACCCTGCCCCTGCCTCCCAGTGGTAGAGTCCCAACCCTGTCCCCCTCCTCCCCCCAGCCCCATGCTTCCTCCCCCTCCCCTCTGTGGCAGATCCACAACCATACACCTCCAGCCCTGCCACAGCCCTGTGGCCTCAGTGGTGCCCAAGGGCCACTAGAGAGGCCTTCACGCCACACAGAGACCAACCAACCTGACGAGCCATGGACAACAAGATTTCTAATCAGAACTTCAGTTGCAGAAGTTCCTTCTGGAGCTACAGGAATGCAAAGCCACTCCGCAGATCCAGCCATCACCCTAAGCCACCAACCAAGCTGCTGTAGAACTAATCTGGCAGGAGAAAGGTCTGTAGGATCCTGACTGGGTTTTCTGGGGCACTGCCAATTACCTGGGAGACCACCAAAGTGTGTGCACACTGGTGGGGAATTTGGCCAAGCTCTCTTGGGCCACATCAGCTGCCCAAGAACAAGCTAGCCACTGGTAATCTGTCTGAACTTTTGTGGACTTTGCAGACCAGCCAGAGGCTAGTGGGCCGGTGGGAATCTGACTTTGACTTTTCAGGTCCCATTGGATCCAGGGCCCTGCTTGGGCAGGGGCTGCTCTGTAAGGGCACCTGCATAAGTGGCACTGGGAAGAGACCACTGAGTGAAAACCACTGGGTGGGAAATGGACAGGGGGAATTTGAGTAGGGACCCCAACTGTGAGCACACCGAAGCAGATGAGGTCCGAGTGAGGTCCCTCAAGTGTTTGAATTGCCCTTGCAATAACCCCAACCCTGTGGCTGCCTAACTCCATTTGGCTCCACACTGGTGCCTACATGTTCAGGCAATCAACTTGCCTTTAATCGGGAGCAGCTTTACCTATCTTGCCAACAAGAGGTTGCTCTCACAGGCTCTGAACTGACAATTCCCTGAAGTCAGAAGTTCAGAGAAACACACAAGTGAGGTAGCTGCCCAACTGATTAGAGCATTGTCTTCAGATCAAGAACATAGCAGTGTCTCAAAGAAAGCAAGCTATCCTGCACAACACAAAAAAGCAAAGCAAGGTGTCACCCCCCCCCCAAGGGTGATACAGTATCAGTGGATTTCCTGAAGCCAGAAAGTCTGATGGAACTTTCTGACACAGAATTTAATAGAAGAATGACTGAAAATATTCAATGTATGAAAGAAAACTTGAAGAATTACAGGATACTACAAGCAAACAGCAGGAGGAGCTAAAAAAAAACAAACACAATTCAACGAAACACAAACAAACAATGCAGAACAAGGCAGAGAAAACAAACGAGACATTAGCAGCACTGGAAAAACAGGAACCCACTATCCAAAATATAAGGTCCAATGTTTCAGAGGTTGCCAACATGATAGAGGGACAAATGAGCAGAGCTGAAGAGATGGAACACAGAACCAGTGAAATTGAAGACAGAATTGTCACCACTGATTGGCTGGAGCAAAAAGCAGACTCAAAAAAGAAGGAAAAAGAAGAAAACCTAAGAATAAAGTGGGACACAATCAAGAGAAAGAACATGTGCATCATTGGAATCCCAGGAAAGGAAGAAATTAGTAAATGCACTGAAAAAGTTGTTGAAGAATTACTAGAGGAAAACTTGCCAGTAATGAAGAATGAGAGAATATATATTTAAGAAGCTCTGCCAACACCATATAGACTAGACCCCAACAGAAAAACATCAAGGCATATCATAGTTGAATTTGCCAGAACCAGAGATAAGGAAGAATCCTGAAAGCAGCAAGGGAGAAACAAAGAGTAACCTATAAGGGAGAACAGGTAAGATTAAGAGCCTATTTCTCAGCAGAAACCATGCAAGCAAGAAGAGAGTGGAAGAACATATATCAAACACTCAAAGAACACAACTGTGCACCAAGAATACTGTACCAAGAAAAATTATCTATCAAATATGAAGGAGAGATCAAGATATTCCCAGAAAAGTTTAACCTAAGAGAGTTTGTAAAAACAAGACCAGAGATGCAGGAAAGACTCAGAGATGTCCTTTTTACAGACATACCACAGAAAGCTTCATGGTCCAAAGTAACTAGTACCAAGACCAAAAAGAATTCAACACAATGATGGCAATAAACCTAGCCTCTCATTTAAATGCACCGCTGAAGAGAAAAAGAGTAGCAGATTGGATAAAAAACCAAAATCCATCAATATGTTGTCTACAAGAGACACACCTGAAAATTGCAGATAAAGACAGGCTAAAAATAAAAGGGTGGGGAAAAATATACCAAGCAAATGGCAACCAGAGAAAAGCAGGAGTAGCAATATTAATCTCTGATAAAATAAATGTCAATGCATAAACCATCACAATGGACAAGGAAGGTCACTACATAATGCTGAAAGGGTCAATAGAACAAGAGGACATAACAACAATAAATATCTATGCACCAAATGAAAGACCTGCAAAATATATAAACGTTAACAAAATTGAAAAAGGAAATAGACCACACAACTGTAGTACTTGGAGACTTCAATACACCCCTCTCAAGAAAAGATAGAACTACCAGAAAAAAACTCAACAGAGATACAGAAAAATTAAACCACACAATAAACCAACTTGCACCCCACCCCCCAAAAGCACAGTATACCTTCTTCTCCAATATTCATGGAATGGTCTCCAGAGTAGATCACATTCTAGGTCACAAGGCAATCATCAATAAATTTAAAATAATAGAAATAATACAAAGCATCTTTTCAGACCATAATGCTACAAAATTAGAAGTTAATAATAAGATAAAGGAGAAAAAACATACATTTGGAAGCTGAACAACACCTTGCTTAAACATGACTGGGTACTAGAAGAAATAAAAAATGAAATTAAAAAGTTTCATGAATATGCGCACTCATGTTTTTCACAGCTTTGTTTACAATAGCAAAGAGTTGGAAGCAACCTAAGTGCCCATCAACAAACGAATAGATAGAGAAGCTGTGGTATATCCACACAATGGAATACTACGCTGCATTGAAAAACAAGGAACTCATGCAATATTATTCAAAATGGGTGACCCTGGAGGACATTATGCTGAGTGAAATATCTCAGTCACAAAGGGACAAATAGTGCATAGTGCCACTGTTGTAGAATGGGTCTGACATCAGGGTTGGGGTAAGACTGAGAAAAAAACTGGATAAATTATGTATACTGCATTGAAATAGATAAGGGAAAGAACAAATTAGAGGCGATGTATGATTTAATATTAGGGTTAGCACAGGAATCCAGAATTAAGGTTGCATAGAGAAGTGTACTTGGGGTTGGGGGTGGAGGGGAAGGGATGGGGGAATTGTATACCAATGAGGGAATTTTTTTTCCTTTTACTTTTCAGAGAGGGGAGCGAACTGGTGGGGAGGGGTGGGCAGGGAGAAAAGTGCGGAAAATCCAAAATCTCTGTAAATGTTTATTAAACTTAATTTTTAAAAAGTGAAATAAAAAAGAAAAAGAAAAAAGTTTCTTGAAACAAATGACAATGAAAGCAACACTTAACAAAACCTCTGGGAAACACCCAAAGCAGTAATCAAAGGTCAATTTATAGGAATAAGCAAACATATCAAAAGGCAGGAAAAAACGACCATTGACACTCTGACCCAATATCTCCAGCAAATCGAAAAGAATAGCAAGAAAACGCAACACCCTCCAAAAAAATGGAAATTATAAAAATTAGAGCAGAAATAAGTGAAATAGAATACAGAAAACCAACTGAAACTATCAACAAAACAAGGAGTTGATTCTTTGAAAAAGTCAATAAAATCGACAAACCAGTAGCAAAACTCACAAAAGAAAAGAAGGAGAAGACACAAATAATCCAAATAAGAAATGAATCAGGCAACATCACAACAGAGCCAACTAAAATAAAATAAGCTAACATTAGAGTATTGTGAAAAATTATACTCAAAGAAGAAAACCTAGAGGAAATGAACAACCTACCTAAATTGACACAAACTGAAATTGATCATCTGAACAGACCCATTACAAAAGAAGAAATTGAAAAGTTAATACAAAAACTTCCAACCGAAAAAAGCCCTGGACCAGATGGCTTTACAGGTTACTTTTATCAAACATTCAGAGAAGAACTGTCACCAATTCTACATAAATTATTTCAGAAAATAGAAAAAGAGGGAATTCTCCCAGACTCATTCTATGAAGTAAATATATCCTTGATACCAAAGCTAGGAGAGGACAGCAACCAAAATAGAAAACTATAGGCCAATATCTCTCATGAACATAGATGCAAAAATCCTGAATAAAATACTGGCCACTAGAATGCAATAATACATTAAAGAAATAATTCACCATGACCAAGTGGGAATCATAACACTTATGCAAGGATGTAAGGAAAACAATCTAATTCATCACATTAACAAAGCAAAGAAGAAGAACCACATGATCCTATCAATTGATGCAGAAAAGGCCTTTGACAAAGTCCAACACCCTTTCCTGATTAAAACACTCAACAAAATACAATTTGAGGGGAATTTCGTCAACATAGTAAAAAGTACTTATGCAAACCCGAGAGCCAACATTGTTCTCAATGGAGAGAGGTTAAAGGCATTCCCATTAAGAACAGGAGCTAGGCAAAGATGCCCACTATCACCTCTCTTATTTAATATTGTTTTGGAAGTCTTAGCGATAGCAATAATACAAGAGAAGAAAATAAAAGGTATCCAAATTGTCAAAGAAGAAGTAAAATTATCTCTCTATGCAGATGATATGATAGTATACTTAGAAAACCTTAAAGACTCAGAAAAAAAACCTATTGGACAGAGTGAACTAATTCATCAAAATAGCAGGATACAAGATCAACATACAAAATTCAGTTGGATTTCTCTACAGTGACAAAGAGAATACAGAGCTGGAGCTAAGAAAAACAATACCCCTCACAATAGCTAATCACAAGATTAAATACTTGGGAGCAAATTTAACCAAAGCACAAAGGATCTATTCCAAGAAAATTACAAAACATTACTACAAGAAACAAAAAGAGACCTGGAGAAGTGGAAGAATATCCCTTGCTCATGGATAGGAAGACTCAATGTTGTGAAAATGGCAATACTACCAAAGGCAATTTACATGTTCAATGCAATCCCAATAAAAATACCAATCCCATTCTTCAAGGAGAAGGAAAAGACCATCTCCAGGTTCATTTGGAAAGGAAAGAAGCCCCAAATAAGCAAAGCACTCCTTAAAATAGAAGAAAGGTAGGAGGGATCTCACTCCCTGATTTCAAATCCTACTGCACTGCTGTGGTAGTTAAGACAGCGTGGTACTGGTACAATGACAGACACATAGATCAGTGGAATAGAATTGAGAACCCAGAAATCAGCCTGTCTATCTATGGTCAACTGATTTTTGACAAGGAGATGAAATCAGTTAACAAATGGTGTTGGCAAAATTGGAAAAAGTATCTGCAAAAGACTCAAGCAAGATCCACTCCTCACTCAGTATACCAAAACCAACTCACGGTGGATCATGGACCTAGGACTAAAACCAAGGACTATAAACTTCATTAAAGAAAAGCTAGGAACAGCGCTAGAAGTCCTAATCCATAGCATAAAGAGCCTTCCAAGTATCCTGAAAAACCTACAACCAGAAGAAGATAAAATAGATGAATGGGATCTTCTAAGAATGAATTCCCTATGCACATCCAAAAACTTCTCCAAGAGGGTAAGAAGGGAAGCCAAAGACTGGGAAAAAGTCTTTGGTAATGACATGTAAGACAACGGACTTCTATCTAGAATTCATAAACTACTCGAGCACCACAACAAGATAAAGGTAAATAAGCCAATTGAAAAATGGGCACAGGATATGAACAGAGACGTCACCAAAGAAGACATTCAGATGGCTAAGAAGCACATGAAGAAATGTTCAAAATCCCTAGCTCTAAGAGAGATGCAGATCAAGACAACTATGAGATATTATCTCATCCCAGTAAGAATAGCAAAATTTAGCAGAACAGCAAGCAACAAATGGTGGCGAGGTTGTGGAGAAACTGGAACCCTTATTCACTGTTGGTAGGAGTGTAAAATGGTGCAACCACTGCGGAAGGCGGTATGGTGCTTTCTCAAAAAGCTGCATATAGAGATACCATTTGACCCAGCAATTTCACTGAGAATATACCCCAAAGAGACCATAACTGACATCCAAGCACATATATGCACACCCATGTTTATCACAGCTTTGTTCACAATAGCAAGGAGTTGGAAACAACCCAAATGTCCATCAACAAACAAATGGATAGAGAAGCTGTGGTATATTCACACAATGGAATATTATGCTGCATTGAAAAACAAGAAACTCATGCAATATTATTCAAAATGGGTGACCCTGGAGGACATTATGCTGAGTGAAGTATCGCAGTCACAAAAGGACAAATACTGCATGGTACCACTGTTGTAAAACAAGACTGACCTCTGAGTTGGGGGAATACTGAGAAAGATGGGTTCAATAATGTATATTACGTTGAAACAGATGAGGGAGAAAACTGTTTAAGAGGGATATGTGATTAGGTATTTTTGTCATGACAGGTGTCCAGAGTGAAGGCTGTGTAGTCAAGTGGACCTGCTGGGAGGGATTGTAAAACAATGAAAGAATTTTTCTTTTACTTTTCCAAGAGAGTCGTGTACTGGGGGAAAGGTTGGGAGGGGAGAAAAGTGCAACAATGGATGAATGGAAATCCAAAGTCTCTGTAAATTTTCATTGAAATTAATAATAGAATTTAAAACAAACAAACAAAAAACAGGTTTGGAAGCAGGAGTGGCATCCACTTCCTAAACCACATAACCTCTGGAAACTCTATGAACTTGGTGAAATGACGACAGTTGTGGAAAGATATTAGTTCTTTTGTTCATAGAGTTGCTATGTTTTGTGCTCAACTAGATGGCAATCAATAACAAACAACATATATATACACACCCACCTCACATTTCCACATGACAATATTAAATACTTAGTCTATGCAGCTTTTAGGGAGCTCTTGTGGTCTAGTGGTGAGAAGCTGTGCTGCAATCCTGAAGGCATGCAGTACAAATCTACCAGCTGCTGTGCAGGAGACGGATGGGCAATCTCCTACCATTCTGTTAAATACCTTTGAAAACCCGCTGGAGGGTCAGCTGTGGGTCGGTTCCAACTTGATGGTACTCCACAACAATAACAATCCTGCTTTTACTCCCTTAAATTGTAAGTCCTAAAGGGGTAACAATTCAGAGACATTCTTAGCAGCAGTGATACGTGTGCCTTCAAATTTTTTAATGCTTTAAAATCCTTTATTTCTGTAATTAACAGGTATTTATTTCACATCTATAAGTATAAAGGAGTGGGATTTCAGCAGTGACCTGCAAAAACACAGATGTCTTATATTAAAGAAGCTCATAAAGGTAACATTCCACATTAAGTAGATATTCTGAAATCGGGCTGAAAATGATTCACAACTCACAGTGACCCAATAGGACACAGTAGAACTGCCTCAGAGGGTGCCTTAGGCTGCAATCTTCACAGAAATAGATCACCAAGTCTTTTCTCCTATGGGGCAATTTGTAGGTTCAAACCATCAAAGGTTTGCTTACAAGTCAACTGTTAACTATTGTTCCATCAGTGATCCTGTCAGTAGTAACATTACAAAAAAAAGCAAATTAGCATATGACACTGGTTTCCCATTGTCATAGAAATGCCACCATGCCACTAGCACTGTAAATTTTAAAGGGCATACTCTATTTCCCCTTACCATCCATTTGAAAAGCAAAAACAAAATGGAAAGATTCATAAGAGTGGGAGAAGCAGAGAAATAGGCAGTGGCTCTCTCTGAAAGTTAAATCTAGGGTGAACACAGTGCTTGAGAAAATAGAGGGGTCAATTAAACAGAGAAAGATGCTCATAGTGACTGCAACAATAGGCTTAGTAAAGGGGAGTTTGTGAGGAAGGCCCAGAATCAAATAGGGTGTTGTTCTTCTGGGCATGGATCCCTGTGAGACAACTGCTAGACACCTAATAAAAATAACAAATGCTCTGGTGTGTTGAGGAGGGGCTCAGGGAGTTTGGAAGCACATCTAGCTAATTATAACCACTCTGTCCAATTACGTGACCAGCACGAGCTATCCACATTAGGCTCCCTGAGAGGAATGGCTCAGCAAGGGACCGAGGAAGATGACCCTGCACGCATATTGACCCAAAGAGACATTTCCACCCTTGAAGGCACCAGTGTACTCACCCAGTTTCCTGCTGGAAGACACACCATTATGAGGCTGTGAAGCCTAGCTGCGGTGGGCTGGACCTCAGAATATCAGCTCAGCTCCTTAAGGACCCTCTTGCAGTGTATCCGTGCAGAGCAGGGAAGCTGGAGCTTCATGGGTATGCTGCTTAGGGATCATGGTGCTGTCCACTAGATATGGAGCCTACTAGGGTGCTAAGTGCCCTGTGTCAGCCCATTAGACCCTAATCAGCTCAGTGTTCAAACTGGCTTGGAGTGTTCTGAGTCCGAGGATCAGGGGTGCTGCCCAAAGGACTCCCAGATTCAATACCCTCTTCTCTGCTTTTTCACTCACAGCTGCTAAGGATCACTACGCCTTTGACAAAGCTAGGTTGCTTGTTTGGGAGAGCCACCCATGAGAAGGGGCGGTGCGTGAGTGGTGCTCAGCACAGTGGTAGTCATGGCAACAAGAGGGGAACCAGCTGGTGACAAATCTGGAAACAGAAGAGGAGTCTGCAGCATTGCGTTGGAGAAGAGGCTCAGACAAAGGCAATATGCTCTTGACCACTGTCCTCCTGCTCAATAACCTGACAGCAGAAAGCTTCAGGGCCACCACTGCCAACACCTGCAACAGTGGCATGTGGACACTTGGACACAGCCTAGGATGAGGTGTTGGGAAACCCACACTTACCTACGGAGGTCTTTGTTTGAGACCATGTGACTAGCATATATGCTGTGAAGGAGTGTAGGTATATCAGCTGAGCATGTGGTGGAAGCTGTGAGTGATAGTATGTGAGACAGAGGGTGTGCATATGATGCAGAGTGTGCTGTGTACACATAAATGGGAAAGAATGTGCACATGTGTGTGCATATTGCCCACATCCTCCATTACACTCACTTTTCATCACATGCACACTTCCCCTCACAACCACACCCCCTCCTTTTCTTTCTCACATACCCTTCTCCATCACACACACACACCCTTCCAACAAACACAGCCACACCCCTTTCCTCACGTGCACACCTTTCTTCGCACACACACATGCTCCATCACACACATGCACACACACACATCCTTCACTATATGTACACCTTCCTTCACATACACATGCTCCACAACACACATGCACAAACATACACATCCTTCATTATATGCACACCTTCCTTCACACACACACGCTCCATTATACACATACACACCCCCTCCTTGACACATGCACATACACACCCCTCCAACATACACAGGTCCCCTCTGTACTGCCTCTGCAACAATATACATATTGTTGTTATTGTGCACCATCAAATCAGAACCAATATATATTTCTAGTTGTAATGTAATATCATACCACAAAGAGAATACACTAATACGTTACCTGTAAAATGAGAGTAAGTGTGGTGAAGGACACACATCTGAAAGGAAGAGTGTGGTGTTGGTATTGGTTTTCATCTACCCAAGCAAGTTTATTTTCCACATCTGTGAAGTAGGCTTCTTGTGCCTGCATTCTGGGCTGCTTGATAGAGACTGAGCACACACGCTGCTATGCAGGCCCATCACACTCTCATTAACCAGTGTTGCTGGCATTGTGTTATTCCATCCTCTACATGTCAGTCTGACTCATCAGATTGCCAGAACTGTAAATCATACTGGAAGGGAATATGCATGTTTCCCGTGGAGCCTGGTGGATCGAGCCACCAGAGATGTACAATTTTTGACTAGCAGCACACCTTGCTGTAGATTATGCCACCAGCACTTCCTAGAGTTTCAGGATCCTCTAGTTCCCAGAGTCCCATAGTGCTTTTAATTTCTAACAGAAATCTATCTTGTGTGCTGTTTTAGAATGTGTTTTCTCACCCTATATTGTGTTGTAAACTTTCCCTCAATTCTACTATAATGTGATTGATTCTACCCTTCACGCTGGTTCCTTCTGAACATCAGTTCCATCTGGGTTCCATTCAGATAGAGGGTTCTTCCAGAAAGACAGAAACTAGCAATTGAGCAAGATTTTCCTTCTTTGAAGACACCTTACCTTCTACTCAGTCACTCAGCCTTAAAGGCTTAGCCATCATACAACAACAGATCTTTTCAATGAACTCCCATGGTGACTTGAACACATGTGAAGTGGATGGCCAATCCTGCTTTTAAGTCTGAAACTCCATTGAAACCTGTCTACTTAGAAGACCCTGCTGGTATTTGAAATATCAATGGCTTAGCTTTCAGCGTCACAGCAACACACAAACCATCATAGTGTGGCAAACTTACAGGCAAGTGGTAGTGACACTTGATCTTACTTACTTTGGGCATATTTTTGAGGAATCAGTCCTTAGAGACATAATGCTTGGGAAAGGTAGAGAGGCAGCAAAACAGAGAAAGCCTCTCAATAAGAGGGATTAATTCAGTGACTACCACTAGATAGGAGATGGCTGAGTATCAATCTGAGTTTCCCTGCTTGCTGTGACCTTGTCACAACTCTGTGGTTCAAGAACCAGCTTCATTAGAGTTACCATTCTGTCAAAGTCAGACCACATGAGCACAGTAGCCAGAGTTGTGTATGGAGCCCACTTTAGTTCTGTAGGACTGTGACAGAATGTGCACCATGGAAGGGCACACTAGTTTGCAGGCCTGGGGCGATGCCTGCACATTAAGTCTGTGTTTGTCTTCCTGTAGCCTTGTCAATGCAATACAAGCATTGCAACTAAAACCATGCACCAATAGCTAGGAAGAAAATCCTTCATGCACTAAATGCTCTGTTGATACAGAGAAGCTGATGCCTCATGAAGTGGTATGTAAACACAAAAGCAACGGAGAATTACAGAATAACATGAAATCACATGGGGGAAAGTGTAGGATCATTTATATTGTGTCTATCACTTGGTAAAAATTATTTCCATCAATAAAAAGGGGCAATGTAGGGGAAATCTGGGAGGACAGTGGAGGGAGTGCTGGGCCATGGCTTGTGACCCAGCCGCCCCAATCTCCTCTTCCTTCAAATTGCAGGTACAGACTACAGCTCCCAGAGGTCTGTGGGGAAACGCCATCTTTAAAAACTTGAATTTCTGCACCCAGGAACTTTTTTTGTTACAATCACTTAGGAAGTAAAGCCGTGTTTCCCTGTCAAAAAAAAAAAGCCTTGGATTTTGGTGGGAAAACTGCGAGGACAGTGGAGGGAGTGCTGGGCCAGGCCTGGCTTGTGATCCAGCCGCTCCACACTCATTTGGGACCTCAGGCAAGGAAGACAATCATGTATACCAAATCTATAAGATTTATCAACCTCCCCTAAAATACTCATGATTCACTGTAAATTAAGTTACGTGGGGAAACAAACTGGTTTCTGGCCTGGCTACGTGGGGCCCACTAACTCAAACCACAGGGAGATCCTGAGCATCTCCAAAGAGTGGGGAAGCTATCTTAGAAAGGGAACAACAGACTTCCTCCTTCATTATTTAGTTTCCCCCAAACCCCTCTCCACATGTATCAGTGTGCGCTTCTTCCATCCCCACTCAAGTGAGTGTTGGAGTGTGCATGCACCCTGTATGCATCTGCTCTTGTTCCTGCCCAACCTTCTCCTGTAGCAGTTACATCAAATCAAAAACCAGCTACCATATCAGACACGAAAAACTCTGCCACATCAATCGCCTGTAGAAAGCAGAGTGCTACACTTGTCCCACAAGCCGAAAGCAAGATATCACCCCCCAAAGAAGACACAGTAGCAATGTATTTCCTGAAGCCAGAAAGCCTGATGGAACTTTCTGACTCAGATTTTAAAAGAACAATGATTGAATATTTTCAACGGATGAAAAAGAAATGAGATAAATTACAGGACAGTGCTAGCAAAAAGCAGGAGGAGCTAAAAAAAAATTCAAAACAAGGCAGAGAAAACAAATGAAGCATTAGAGGCACTGGAAAAACAAGAAACTGTGATCCAAAATATGAAATCCCCCAATAAGACTAACAAAATTTAACAGGACAACAGGACACAAATACTGGCGAGGTTGTAGAGAGACATCATATAGTACTTGTCCTTTTGTGACTGAGATATTTTACTAAGCATAATGTCCTCCAGGGTCACCCATTTTGAATAATATTGCATGAGTTCCTTGTTTTTCAAAGCAGCGTAGTATTCCATTGTGTGAATATACCACAGCTTCTCTATCCATGGCACTTAGGTTGTTTCCAACACCTTGCTATTGTGAACAAAGCCGCAATAAACATGGGTGTGCATGTATCTGCTTGGATGTCATTTATGATCTCTTTAGGGTATATTCCCAGTAGTGGAATTGCTGGGTCAAATGGTATCTCTATTTGCAACTTTTTGAGAAAGTGCCACACCACTTT
>NW_006400102.1:1839029-1843134 GCF_000299155.1 Elephantulus edwardii | reverse complement strand
ATTCTAATGTTAGCTTTTTTATTTTAGTTGGTTCTGTTGTGATGTTTCCTGATTCATCTCTTAGTCAGATTATTTGTGTCTTCTTCTTTTCTTTTGTGAGTTTTGCTAATGGTTTGTCAATTTTATTGACCTTTTCAAAGAACCAACTCCTAGTTTTGTTGATAGTTTCAATTGTTTTTTGGCTTTCTATTCCATTTATCTCTGCTCTGATTTTTATAATTTCCTTTTTTTTTAGAGGGTGTTGGGTTTTCTTGCTGTTCTTTTTTAATTTGTTGGAAATGTTGGGTTAGAGAGTCAATGGTCAAGTTTTCCTGCCTTCTAATGTGTTTGCTTATTGGTATAAATTGACCTCTGATTACTGCTTTGGCTGTTTCCCAGAGGTTTTGGTAAGTAGTGTCTTCATTGTCATTTGTTTCAAGAAACTTTTTAATTTCATTTTTAATTTCGTCTTGTACCCAGTCGTGTTCAAGCAAGTTGTTGTTCAGCTTCCAAATGTATGATATTTTCTCCTTTATTCTCTTATTATTAATTTCTAATTTTGTGGCCTTGTGATCTGAGAAGATACTTTGTATAATTTCTATGTTTTTTAATTTGTTGATGCTTGCCATGTTACCTAAAATGTGGTCTGTTCTGGAGAACGTCCCATACATATTGAAAAAGAAGGTATATTGTGCTTATTTTGGGTGCATTAGCCTATAAATATCTATGAGATTGAGTTGGTTAATTGTGTAGTTTAATTCTTGAGTATCTTTGTTGGGATTCTTTTTGGTAGTTCTATCTTTTCTTGAAAGTGGTATATTGAAGGCTCCAATTACTTAAGTAGTGTTATATATCTCCTTTTTCAATTTTGTTAATGTGTGTTTTATATATTTTGCAGGTCTTTCATTTGATGCATAGATATTCAATATGGTTATATCCTCTTGTTTTATTGACCCTTTGAGCATTATGTAGTGACCTTCTTTGTCCGTTGTGATGGTTTTTTCATGGAAATTTATTTTATCAGGGATTAGTATCGCTAGTCCTGCTTTTTTTGTGGTTGCCATTTGCTTGGTATATTTTTCCCCATCCTTTTATTTTTAGTCTTTCTTTATCTTCATTTTTCAGATGTGTCTCTTGTAGACAGCATGTTGATGGATTTGGGTTTTTTTATCCAATCTTCTACTCTTTTTCTCTTCAGTGGTGCACTTAAACGATACACATTCAGTGTAATTATGGAGAGGTAGGGTTTTATTGCTCTCATTTTGATCAATTCTTTTGGTGCTGTTTTTAGTTACTTTGGTCCATCCTGTTTTCTGTGCCATCTCTCTACGAAGGACTTCTCTCAGTGTTTCCTGTAAGCCTGGTCTTGTTTTTATTAACTCCTTTAGTTTCTGTATTTCTGGGAATATTTTGATCTCTCCTTCGTACTTGATGGACAGTTTTGCAGGATACAGTATTCTTGGTTGAAAGTTGTGTTCTTTAAGTGTTCAATATATGCTATTCCATTGTCTTCTTGCTCGCATGGTTTCTGCTGAGAAATCAGCACTTAATCTTATCTGTTCTGCCTTATAGGTTACTCTTTGTTTCTCTCTTGTTGCTTTTAGTATTCTCTCCTTATCTTTAGTTCTAGCAAATTTGACAATGATGTGCCTTGGTATTTTTCTTTTAGGGTCTATTCTATATGGTGTTCGCTCAGCTTCTTGAATATATATTCTGTCATTCTTCATTATGCCTGGAAATTTTTCCTCTAGTCATTCTTCCACAACTTTTTCAGTGCCTTTACTAGCTTCTTCCCCTTCTGGGACTCCAATTATGTGGATGTTATTTCTTTTAATGGTATCTCACATTATTCTTAAGTTTTCTTCTGTTTCCTTCTTTTTGGATTCTGCTTTTTTCTCGGTGAGATCTGTAGTGACCATTCTATCTTCTATTTCACTGATTCTGTTTTCCAGCTCTTCACCTCTATTCGTATGTCCCTCCATTATGTTGACAGCATCAGAAACCTTAGATTTCATATTTTGGATCATGGTTCCTTGTCTTTCCAGTGCCTCTAATGCCTAGTTTGTTTTCTCTATGTTCTTTTGGATTTTATTTAAACTCCTTCTGATTTTTTTACTGTAGTGTCCTGTAATTCTTCAAGTTTGTTTTTCATCCATTGAAAACATTCAGTCATCTTTTTAAAAAATTCTGCCTCAGAAAGTTCCATCACTCTTTCTGGCTTCATGAAATCCATTGCTACTGTGTCATTTTTGGGGGGAAATGTCTTGTTTTGTGCTTGTGTAGTGAGTGAGGTACCCTGCTTCTTTCAAGACATTGTCGTGGAAGAGTTTTTTGACATCACTGCTCCTCTATAGAGATGTCCAGTACCTCCCTATTGCTTGAGTTAGAGGGACCAACATGGTAAGGCCACAAACCAGTTTGTAATCTAAAGAAACTGAATCTTCAACGTTGGACAACTTTTTCAGGTGAGATTGATAAATTTGGTCTATGTGTTTTTGGGGTTGTTTGTGCTTTTTTCCCCCCAAAATTCAAAGCTGACAGGGGATTGGGGAGGGTGCAGGCTTCTTGGGCGGGGTAATGCAAT
Source organism: Elephantulus edwardii (assembly GCF_000299155.1). NCBI lineage: Eukaryota > Metazoa > Chordata > Mammalia > Macroscelidea > Macroscelididae > Elephantulus > Elephantulus edwardii. The sequence goes on along the minus strand of NW_006400102.1, from coordinate 1,840,571 downwards.
GCAATACCTGGGGCCACAAATTACAGATCTAGAGGTGTGTCCCAGTCCAAATTCACTCCTTCTCTCTCTACTGTGTCTTAGCGCATCTCCTCTCACCAACTCCAAAATTCAAAGCTTGCTGGGTGGGCTGGGGGGGATGGTGCAGACTTCCGGGCACTCTTTATTATTGTTTTAAGGAAACATAATAACTAAAAACCAAAAAAGAAGGCATTTTCTTGGTTTTCTGAGTACTCACTATATCCTAGGTACTTCCTGTAAGTGACGTCACTTTATTGTCCTCAATTTTTTTTTAGCCGAAAACTAACATTACCTCTTTTTTAAAAAAAGTACTTCTTATCTACTAAGAAGAAAACAATTCTTGAGAATTTGGTCTAATCTAGCACCAAAATTTACTTTAAAGTTTGCTGCAATCACTGTCCCACAAGACCTTCCCCAAAGAAGGTGACTTCCTCCTGTAACCCAGCCGGCTGTCTCAGCTGCTATGAACATGTGTATACAAATCTCTTTTTCTGTTTCAGTTCTAATTTCCTTAGAGTGTATTCCTAGCAGTGGAATAGCTAGGTCATATAGAATTTCTATATTCAGCTTTTTGAGTAAACAAACATTAAACTGCCTTCCAGATGGCTGTAAGCTTTTACAATCCCATGAACAGCATACGACACTTTTTTGTGTGTTTTTAATTGTGATTTTAACAAAAGTTTACAGAAAATTTGGATTTTCATTCATTGATTCATTCATTGTTGCCCATTTTCCTCCATACCCTTCTAGTTTCCTTTTTAAAAAAAAATCATTCTTGCATAATTTCCTCCCTCCCTGCCTCCATCCTCAGTCCACTATTCCTCCACCCCTCCCCCAATACACTTAACTATGCACCTCTTATTCTGGACTCTTGTCATACAAATAAGCCTAATTATATATTACTTTTAAGCAGTTTTTTACTTCATTTGTTCCAATGTAGGGTTCATTATTTAAACCCTCTTTTCTTAAAGAACCCATGTCAGTCCTGCTTTATAACAATGTTGTTATGCAGTCCTTTCGTGACTGATAACATTTCATTTAGTATAATGTCCTACAGGATCACTCATGTTTGTAGTATTTTATGAGTTCCTTAATTTTCAGTGCTGCTTAGTATTTCATTGTGTGAATAAACTTCAGTTTCCCTATCCATTCATTTTTTTATGGGCACTTTCGTTGTTTCCATCTCTTTGATACTGTGAATAATGCAGAAATAATGATGGGTGTGCATATATGAATTTGGGTGGCCGCTCTGGTTTCTTTAGGGTATATTCCTAGTAGTGGAATGGCTAGGTCAAATGGTATTTCTATTTCCAACTTTTTGAGAAAGTGCTATACCACCTTCTACAGTAATTGTGCCATTTTTTGGTGCCACTATTAGATCCTCTACCTGGAATATTATTGCTTTATAATTTTTGACTCATGTACTTTTAACTTGTTAGTTAAATTTGTGTCTTCTAGGCTGCAACACTTCCATGATACATCTTCAAGGATGTGAACGTGTACGGCTAAACACAATTGATAACA
>NW_006400102.1:1836951-1838929 GCF_000299155.1 Elephantulus edwardii | reverse complement strand
CTTTCCACAGTGGTTGCACCATTTTACACTCCCACCAACAGTGAATAAAGGTTCCAGTCTCTCCATAACCTCGCCAGCATTTGTTGTTAGCTGTTCTGTTAAATTTTGCTGTTCTTACTAGGGTGAGATGATATCTCATAGTTGTCTTGATTTGCATCTCTCTCAGGCTAGGGTTTTTGAACATTTCTTCATGTGATGGTTGGTCATCTGAATGTCTGCTTTGGTGACGTGTCTGTTCATATCCTGTGCCCATTTTTCTATTGGATTATTTACCCTTACCTTGTTGTGGTGCTCAAGTATTTTAAAAATTCTAGATATAAGTCCTTTATCTGACATGTCATTACCAAAGACTTTTTCCCAGTCTGTGGCTTCCCTTTTTACGCTGTTGGAGAAGATTTGGATGTGCATAGGGATTTGATTATTAGAAGGTTCCATTCATCTATTTTATCTTCTCCTGGTTGTAAATTTTTCAGGATACTTGAAAGACTCTTTATGTTGTGGATTAGGACTACTAAAGTTCTTCCAAGCTTTTCGTGAATGAAGTTATAGTCCTTGGTTTTAGTCCTAGGTCCATGATCCACCTTGAGTTGGCTTTTGTATATGGAGTGAGGTGTGGATCTTGTGTAATTCTTCTGCAGATAGATTTCCTATTTTGCCAACACCATTTGTTATAAAGGCTGTCGTTTCCCTACCTAACTGTTTTATCTTCTTGTCAAAAATCAGTTGACCATAAATAGATAGGTTGATTTCTGGGTTCTCAATTCTATTCCATTGATCTAGGGGTCTGTCATTGAACCAGTACCATGCTGACATAACCACCACGACGGTGTAATAGGATTTGAAATCAGGGAGTGAGACGCCTCCTACCTTTTTTCTATTTTTAAGGAGTGCTTTTTTTATTTGGGGCTTCGTTCCATTCCAAATGAAACTGGAGATTGCCTTTTCCATCTCATTGAAGAATGGGATTGGTACTTGTATTGGGATTGCATTGAATGTGTATATTGCCTTTGGTAGTATTGCCATTCTGACAACATTGAGTCTTCCTATCCATGAGCAAGGGATATTCCTCCACTTCTCCAGGTCTCTTTTGGTTTCTAGTAGTAGTGTTTTGAAATTTTCTTTGAATTGATCTTTTGTGCTTCTAGTTATATTTACTCTCAAATATTTTATCGTGTGATTAGCTATTGTGAAGGGTATTGTTTTTCTTAGCTCCAACTCTGTACTGTCTTTGTCACTGTAGAGAAACCCAACTGATTTTTGTATCTTGATCTTGTATCCTGCTACTTTGCTGAATTGGTCAATGATGTCCAGTAGTTTTCTTGCTGAGTCTTTAGGGTTTTCTAAGTATACTATCATGTCATCTGCATAGAGGGATAATTTTACCTCCTCTTTGCCAATTTGTATGCCTTTTATGTGTTTTTCTTGTCTTATTACTATCGCTAAGACTTCCAATACAATATTGAATAAGAGAGAAGATAATGGGCATCCTTGCCTAGTTTCTGTTCTTAAAGGGAATGCCTTTAAACTCTCTCCATTGAGAACAATGTTGGCTCTCGGGTTTTCATAAATACTTTTAACTATGTTGAAGAAATTCCCCTCCAACTGTATTTTGTTGAGTGTTTTCATCAGAAACAGGTGTTGGATTTTGTCAAAGGCCTTTTCTGCATCAATTGATAGGATCATGTGGTTCTTATTCTTTGCTTTGTTAATATGAATTACTTTAATTGTTTTTCTTATATTGAACCATCCTTGCATACCTGTTATGAATCCAACTTTCTCATGATGGATTATTTTTTTAATGCATCTTTGGATTCTATTGGCCAATATTTTATTCAAGATTTTTGCATCTATGTTCATAAGAGATATTGGCCTATAGTTTTCTATTTTGGTGGTGTCCTTTCCTGGCTTTGGTATCAAGGATATGTTTGCTTCATGGAATGAGTCTGGGAGAATTCCATCTTTTTATATTTTCTGAAAT
>NW_006400102.1:1799532-1804062 GCF_000299155.1 Elephantulus edwardii | reverse complement strand
GCGGGGAGAAGGGTGCAACAATGAATGAATGGAATTCCAAAATCTCTGTAGATGTTCATTGAAATGAAAAATAAACAAACTAAATTTAAAAAAAAAAGGTGGTAAGGAATCTTCTATTTCCTCTTCTTTGGCTCTGGTCGTTGGTGCATATATTTGAAAGATAGCGGTATTCACTAGACTTCCTTGTATGTGTATGGATATTATCCTGTCGCTCACCACATTGTATTTCAGGATAGATCTAGAAATCATTTTTTTAAATTATGAAACCAACCCCATTTTTCTCACCTCTTCATCCCCGGCATAGTAAGTCATATAATCGTCTGATTCAAAATGTCCCATACCAAGCCATCTAATTTTGCCAATTAGAAATTGTATTTCAATATTTGTGTTCCATTTCTTCCTACACTCATGCTTCTCACTTTCCACGTTCCAGTCACTAGTGTCTTCTTACAGCTGTTTCTCTTTCTCTGTGTTTCCATTTCTAAGATCTCAGTTTCAATTTCCATGTCTGTTAGTCCAAATGATAATCTAAGTGTGCTCTACTGTACGTAGGGTTTTCAAAGGCCTGTAATTTCAGAAGTGGATGCTTGACAGACAAGCATTCTACTGGATGGCCAACTCTTCTTCCTAGTGTATCTCAATTTTTAAATTAAAAAAAAAATATATATATATAGCATCTGACAGACAAGCATTCTACAGAAAAGAGTAAATGAAAGACATTTACCCATTAAAAAGGCCAATATTCAATGTTGCTACCCACCCAGCTACACGTTTGGTTGGTTTTGAGTTTTGTGGTTTTGTTTTTTATTGGTGGGTTGTTTTGTTTTGTTTTGTTTTTAAATTCACCCTTCCCCTACTCCACCACCAACCCTTCCTACTTTTGCTTAAAACATTCAACACCCATCTCCCATTGACCAGCCCCTGATGTGATGTCCTAAGTCTCAAGTAATCAGGATTCCACTGATTCTGATCATATCATGCTGCTGCCAGTCTCTTATGATGCGGTCAGTATGACTTAAATTTAAAGTTCTTAAGTACAGCTCTCATGTACAGCTTCTTTTCCTGGAAGATCCTGAGAAAAAGGCCTCTTAAACTTCCACCCTAGGATTGACTTCTTGAGGGTAAATACCACTTGTCTTCTGTTTGCAGCCTGGTGCTTATGCAAGTGGATGGCTTCCCAGTAGACAGAATATCTTCTCCAGGACCAGTGTACAACTTTTGTTTCTTGGCCCCGAGGGCCTGAGGCCCTCGAGCCCAAAACTAATTCTCTGGCAAATGGCGTCCTCCCCATCTTGTCGTGGGATACCTGAATGAGGCGTGGAGATGAGGAAAGCTCCCTCTCTGTCCCCCGGCCCAGATTCCCAAAACTAATTCTCTGGCAAATGGTTACTACCACTGCATAGGAGGTTTTAAGGTCGGGAAGTGCTATGTCTTCCACTTGTGTTTTGTTTTTTTCAGAAGTGCTTTGCTAATTCTGGGTATATTTCCTCTCCAAATGAACTTGACAGTTTCCCTTTCAATCTCCTTGAAAAATGAATTTGGTATCTGTATTGGGATTATATTGAACATGTAGATTGCTTTTGGTAGATTGTCATTTCCACAATATTGTGTCTTCCTATGCATAAACAGGGCACAATTTTCCATTTATTTAGGTCTTTTATTGTATCTTGCTTCAGAATACTCCCCACCGGGATCCAGACACTTACTAGTGAGTAAATACCTTTTTAAATAAGAGACCGAATACAATCAACTCATAGCCAATGACCAGTAAACAATGCCCCAGAGTCTCACCAGAACCAGAAATCAAAAGCTCTGTAGAGTCAGACTGCTTCAGAATACTCCCCACCTTGTTTACCAGTGAATACCATTAATGGTCTGAAATCCAGGTGGGTAGTATTTAGTAAAGAAAATGCTTTTAGTCTTTCTCCATTAAAAATTATGTTGGCTCTTTGTTTTGCATATATACTTTTCAATATGTTGAGGAAATTCCCTTCTATTTCAATTTTGCTGAGTTGTCCTTATCAGGAAGGTGTGTTAGATTTTGTCAAATGCCTTTTCTGCACCAATTGCTAGGATCCTATGGTTCTTCTTTGTTTCGCCCACTCTTCCCTCCACCTATAAAATTGTGCAACTCTTTGATTAATACCCCACATCCCCATTCTCATGTTTCTGTCAGTTCAATTGTTGATGGGCACTTAGGTTGCTTCTTTCTCTTTACTATAGTGAATAAACATGGGTGTGTTTCTTGTTACTATGGTCCATCCACTTTCCTTTGGTGTCTCAGTGTGAAGGATTTCCCTTACAAATTCTTGTGGATTTTGGTCTTCTTTTCACAAATTCCTCAAGCTCTTTCTTTTCTACACAGGATGTCATTTCTCCTTAATATTTGATGGAGAGCTTTACTGGGTAAAGGATCCACGGTTAGCAATTGTTTTCTTTAAACTTTATGTATATGCCATCCTATTGTCTTCTTGCTCACATAGCTTCTGCTGAAAAATCAAAATTTAATCTGATCACTTTTCCTCTATAGGTGACTCTGTGTTCTCATGCTGCTTTCAGTATTCTATCCTTATCTTTTATTTCGGAGAATTTGGCTTTGATATGTCTTGATGTTTTCTTTTTTTGGGTCTAAACTATTTGGTGCTTGCTGAGCTTCCTGAACATAGATGTCCTAATTCATCATAATTAATACCTGGGAAGTTTTCTTCTAGTACCTCTTCCACAATTTTCTCAGTGATTTCCCTCTCTCATATGCTAGATTTCCGGTCATATGTAGGTTAATCCTTTTGACATCATTCCACATGATTCTAGTACATTCTTTACATCTCACCTCTGCTTTTTTTTCTAGTATGTTTTTGTTGAAATTCTTGCTTTCCAGGTCATTGACTCTCTGCTCCATTTCTTCTATTCTACATTTTGTCCTTCAAGCATCTAGGACACTTTTGCCATTTCCACCTTGATATTCTGTATTGCATATTTTATGCCTTTCCATTATTTATTTTCTCTTTTTTAGATTTTAATGAAAGTTTATAAAGAACTTGGATTTCCGCTCATTCATTGTTGCACATTTTCCTCCTTGCTCCCTCTCTTCCCAGTTCACCTTTTCTTTGGAAAAAAAGTTCTTTCATTGTTATACCCTTCCCAACCTCACACCCCCTCACCCTCCACCCCCTACACCCTCAAATCACTTTATTATGCAGCTCTTATTCTGAACACTTATCATGCCAATAATACGTAATCATATATTCCTTTTATACAGTTCTCTCCCTCATCTGTTTCAATACTGTGTACATTCTTTATCCCCTCTTTTCTTAGATTCTCCCCAATCCTCATATCAATCTTGTTCTATAACATCAGCATCACCCAGTATTTGTCTTTTTGTGACTGAGCTATTTCACTCAGCATAATGTCCTCCACGGTCACTCATTCTGTATAATATTTCATGAGTTCTTTGTTTTTCAGTGCCGCATAATATTCCACAGCTATTTTATCCATTCATTTGTTGATAGGCACTTGGGTTGTTTCCAACTCTTTGCTATTGTGAACAAAGCAGCAATAAACATGGGTGTGTATAAATGTGTTTGGGTGGGAATTCTAATTTCTTTAGGGTATATTCTCAGTAGTGGAATTGCTAGGTCAAATGATGTTTATATTGGCAAATTTTGAGAAAGCACCATACTGCCTTCCAGAGTGGTTGCACCATTTTATACTCCCACAAACAGTAAATAAGAATTCCAGATTCTCCCCAACATCATCAACAATTGCTGTTGCTCCTATGTTAAATTTTACCATTCTTACTGGGGTGAGAGGATATCACAAAGTTCTTTTCATTTGCATCTCTCTTAGAGCTAGGGATCTTGAGCATTTCTTCGTGTGTTCGCCATCTCAATGTGTTCTTTGGTGAAGTGTCTGTTCCTATCTTGTGCCAATCTTACAAATGGGTTGCTTACCTTTATCTTGTTGTGGTGTTCAAGTAGTCTATAACTTCTTGATATAAGTCCCAATCAGACATGTCATTAGCAAATATTTTGCCCCAGTCTGTGGCTTCCCTTTTTAAACCTGTTGGAGAAGTTTTTGCATGTGCATAGGGATTTGAGTCTTAGACGGTCTCATTCATGTATTTTATCCTTTCCTGATTGTTGTTTTTGTTGTTGTTATGTGCCGTTGAGTTGGTTGCGACTCGTAGCAACCCTATGTACAACACCCTTAAACTCTGCTCTGTCCTGTGCCAATCACACTGTCTCTGACACTCCCATCCAGATTATCCCTGTCACTGAATCAATCTACATCATAGAGGGCCTTCCCCTCCTGCGCTGTCCCTCCACCCACTCAAGCATGATGTCCTTCTCCAAGGACCGATCTCTCCTCACAACATGTCCAAATTTGTTAGACGGAGCCTCAGAATCCTTGCCTCCAAGGAGCCACCCAGTTTAAACCTTTCCAGGACGAGTCTGTTTGTTTTCCTAGCAGTCCATGGTATTCTCAATACTCTTCTCCAGCACCACAGCTCAAAGGCATCAATTCTCCTTC
>NW_006400102.1:1790435-1797237 GCF_000299155.1 Elephantulus edwardii | reverse complement strand
CACCAATGCCTAGTGCATCAATATTTATGCGTTCCATTTCTTCCTTAACAATATCTAATTTTCCTACATTCATGGTTCTCACATTCCATGTCCCAATCACTAGTGTCTGCTTACAACTGTTCCTCTCCCTTTGTATTTCCATACTTGAAAGCTCAACCTCAGTTGCCCTATTATCTACATGTGTTCTGTTTTACACAGGATTTTCAGAGGCCTGCTATTTAAGAAGTGGATGGGCAATCCTTCTTGCTAGTCTGTCTGAATGTGAATGTTCAGATTTACAGAAGTATCAGACAGACTAGCAAGTTAAAGGTATATTCCTTATTATGGAGTTAAACATTAGTGTCAGTGTTGTCCCTACCGTTGGCACACGTGTCTTTACCTGCTTATTTCCCTACTCCACCATCCACCAGGATAGCCATCCACTTCTACCCACTCCCTTCACATCTATCTCCCATTGACCAGCCCTTGATCTAATAGCTTATATATGAAGTTTCCTTGGCTCCTGTGATTCCAAACACATCAGCTACTCATAGTTCCTTATGTTGGGACCAATGTCTCTGAAGTTTAGTCGTACTGTTTCCCGAGCAAAGACAATGCGTCCTGTAGAACTGGTGTGTAGATAGGGTTTTCTAGGCCCGAAGGCTGCAGGCCCAAGGGCCAGAACAAATGCTGGGCTGTTTTGGTGTCTTCAGTGTTACCTGAGAAGATGGGCGGGGAGCATGATGGACCCTTTAGCTGCCCAGCTAGGTTTTTCAAAATGCTTGGAAGACTATGCAATTTGTGGATTTGTGCTTCTAGAGCTCTTACAAGCTTTTTTTCTAATGAAGTATATAGTCCTTAGTTTTAGTCCTATGTCCTTGATCCACTTTGAGTTTGTTTTTGTTTATAGTGTGAGGGGTGAGGCTTATTTGAGTTTTCTGCAGATGGTTTTCCAATTTTGCTGACACCATTTGTTTAAAAGGCTGTTGTTTCCCCACTTAACTATTTTCATCTCCTTGTCAAAAATCAGTTGACCATAGGTAGATGCGCTGATTTCTTGATTCTCAATTCTATTCCATTGACCATCTGTCATTGTAAAAGAACCAAGCTGTCTTGACCACCTTGGCAGTGTAGTAGGATTTTAAATCAGGGAGTGAGATGCCTCTTACCTTGTTTCTCTTATTAAGGAGTGCTTTGCTTATTCAGGGCCTCTTTCCATTCCAAATGAAATTGAAGATTGTCTTTTCCATATCGTCAAAGAATGAAATTGGTATTTGTATTGAGATTGCTTTGAATGTGTAGATTGCCTTTGGTACAGTTATCATTTTCACAATATTGAGTCTTCCTGTCTATGAGCAGAGGATATTCTTCCACTTCTCCAGGTCTCTTTGTTTCTTGTAGTAATGTTTTGTAACTTTCTTTGAATCAGTCCTTTGCGTTTCTAGCTATATTTACTCCCAAGTATTTACTCTTGTGATTAGCTATTGTGATGAGTATTGTTCTTCTTAGCTCCAGTTCTTTATCACTGTAGAGAAATCCAATTGATTTTTTTCCAGGGCAGGGCAGAGATCTCTAGCGGGTAGTCTAGTTCTTTCCCCCATGGTTCCCATCTCCAACTTCGAAGCATCCCAGGAGAAAGTGACACCACTGCTCTCTGGGAATCCTGAGACAGCCTTGCTCACTCTGACAGTCTCCTAGCAGATGCAATGTATGCAGCTTGTCATTTCTAAATTAATGAATAGATGTGCTATGGAAGTTAACTGGTCTGGTTCTTAGAGGACATCTGGAAAACAAGCTCCTCAAAACCAAAGCTTGTGGAAAGCAGCACAAGGCTGGCCAGAGGCAAACCTGGGTCAGACCAGGGGCTATCTTGGCATTCCCATCCCTTAATCTCTGCCTGGAACTCTCCAATGGCTGAAGTTGTTGTTGATTTCCTTTGAGTCAAGCACGATTCATAGTGACACTACTAATAAAAAGGTCTGAAGCCCCTCTACAAGTATTGACATTTATCACAGTTCATAGAGTTTTCAGAGGCACGTTGTTTAGCAAGTGGTTGCTGTCCCTCAGTGCCAATGCTAGATCACCTCACCTACAGCCCCAGAATGGCCATGACGCTTCCTCAGTACATAGGCTTGGGCCAGGCCAAAGACTCAGGGCATAGCCCAAGAGCCTGTTGTTGATGATGTTCTAGAGAGTCTCCTAAAACCCTGGGGAGCCCAAACTTCCCAAGGTCCAACAAAAAAGCGACTCTGCTGGGAAGCAGGGTTCTGCCTTATCTTGATTTGGCCTGCTCAGGCTTAACTTTTTCTCAGCCTGTGGCCAGTCCTCACACCAGCTATTCACTCCCCAGGGCTACAGCTTTGGGATGCCTAGGGCCCTCTTCCTAGGGACTACTCTCATCTCTGAGCTGGAGGGAAGGGCTGGGATATACCTACTACACCACAGGAGGTCATTTGGGCCCCCAACATGCAGAAGGGTGTGGTGGGCCCAAGGAGGCTCCATCCAGTGACCCTCTGGGGATGACAGGAACTCTTGAGACTGATGCTGACCGCAGCTCCAGAGAAGCTGGGATGGGCATGTTGGACTTTTCAGAAAAACATGATTCTTCCTCAGTAGGAGCAAATTTTGGAAAACTTGAAAAAATGGAAACCACTGTGGGGAGGGGTGGATCAGGAAGATAAGGGGAAGGGCAGGAGAGGTCAGAAGATGACATCTGTTGCTTTTATTTGATGGGGTTTTTTGTTTTGTTTTCTGAGAACACATTTCTTTCCAAGTAGCAAAGCAAGTCCTAATCCCACCAGTGTTGGTGCCAGGTTCAAGAAAAACCCTGTCTGTAGAAGTCCAAGCAAAGGCACAGAAAATAAATACTTCCCAGCTTGCCTGGTCTCCTGCCGCTGGACCTAAGGGCTGCACTATTGACTCTGTGCCCAGTGGGATATTGACCGAGTCTGGAATTCTCTCCCCAGACAATCAATTCCCTCTGCTGTGTTAAGACCATATAAAAATCATAAGTAGAGTTTCCAGTGCAGAGAGGAGAAAACAGAATAGTGGGCATATTTGTTTTAAGGAAGCAAAAAGTAACTTCAGAAAAGCAAATTTCTTTTCAGTCAAAGTCAGAAGTTGTTGGATTGTCTTGGATTGTCCTATTCGTATACCATTATGGGTTAGGTCCTTACTTTAGCTCTCACACGTGCTTCTATCTCATGCTTCCAGAAAAGCCCTGGTTCTCTGAAAGTGTGCAGCAGGGGTCTTCTGAGGGTCAAGGATGTTCTCTGGGCCCAATATCCCTGCCCCATGTTGTTGTTGTTGAGTTGGCCATGGGTTAAACTACGGCCACAGCTCTGTAGGCCTTAGTTCAGCGACTGCTGGGAAAATTAAGGAGGAAAGTTGTTGTTATTGTTGCTGTTATGTGCCATCGAGTCATTTGTGACTTGTAGCAACCCTATGTACAAGAGCCCTAAACGCTGTTCTATCCTGTGCCAACCTTGCTGTCTCAAACACATTCATTCCCACCACTCCACTCACAGAATTGAGCCATCTCATTGATGGTCTTCCTCTCCTCCACTTTCCCAAACATGTTGTCCCTTCCAAGGACCAGTCCCTCCTTGCAACATGCCCAAAGTATGTCAGACGAAGCTTCAGAATCCTTGACTCCAGGGAACATTCTGGCTGCACCCTCTCCAGGACAAACCTGTTTGTTCTCCTAGCAGTCCACGGTATATTCAACACTCTTCTCCAGTGCCACAACTCAAAGGCATCAATTCTCTTTCTATCATCCCTATTCACTGTCCAACTCCCCAACGCATACCACATAATTGCAAAGACTATAGCCAGGATCAGACACACCTTAGTCTCCAGGCTGACGTCTTTGCACTTCAGTACTCTTGAGAGGTCCCTCACAGCTGACCTTCCCAATGCAATTCATCTCCTGATTTCCTGGCTACTGTTACCGAGAGTGTTTGTTGACTGTGGAGCCAAGCAAACTAAAACTGTTAACTATCTCAATCTCTTCACCATCCATACTGATGCTGCCAATTTGTTGATGCTGCTAGTTCAACTTAGCTGAAGCCATTTTGTAAGTTCTCTGAAACCATTTGGTAATTCTCAAAGAACATGTTTGGACATGTTGCCCTGGGAGGATAGGTTTCAGTTTACCCCACCCTGGGAGGATAGGTTTCGAGAAACACCCTGCTAAGTTTCTGTTTACCAGATAACTTTCAGATTACTAGAAATGACATGATGTTCTTCTTCCCCATTGCATGTACTTCTCCTCCCGCTATTGTGCTCCTGTATATAAGCTGTGAGTGCTTTCAATAAAATCGAGACTTGATCAGAAATTCTACTTGTCTCCATGCTTCTGTGCCTCCTGTCCCCCCATTCTCGTTCTTCCCCTCCTAGGGTCACCAATGAAGATCCCCACGGGCCAGGGCATAATTGGCGCCCAACGTGGGGCCCAGGAACAGGAAAGGATGATGAACGCTGCCCACTAGAAGTGACTGGCCGGTCATTCATTGAGTGGCCATGAGTCTGGGACCACGAGTGAAGACTCGCACTGTTGCCAGCTGCAGGACTATTCGTCCTGTGAGACAGGCACGTAGCTGCTGCCACGGGATTACCTGCCCTGTGAGACAGGCACAAGAGGAGATAAGGGCAGCGAATTACGGGACAGGGATTAAGTGAACATGAATTGTTCGTAAAGGGTATCAAGGATTCCCTCAAGGCATGAGGTAACTAAAAAAGATTTAAATAAATTTTTCTTGTTTTTAGAAGATGTTTGCCCATGGTTTCAGCAAGAAGGAACTATTGATTCTAAGCAATGGCATAGGGTAGGTGATTGTTTAAACGACTATTACCATTGTTTTGGCTCTGAGAAAATTCCCATCACTGCTTTTTCTTACTAGAATTTCATTAACAAAATCTTAGCTGTTCTTGAACCTCTGCCTTCATCATCATAGGCTCTTGCTCATGAGTTGTTTCATTGAATTCTTCTGTATCTGCCAATTCCTTTTGATACAATGACTCAGTATATTTCTTCCATCTTCTTTTAATACTTCCTGGATTGTTTAATATTCTGCCTAAAGCATCCTTGATTATAGCAACTCGAGGTTTGAATTTGTTCTTCAGTTCCATGAGCTTAAGAAATGCTGAACGAGTTCAGCCCTTTGATTTTCCAACTCTAGCTCCTCACACATTTCATTGTAATATTTTGCTTTGTCATTTCGAGCTGCCTTTTGGAATCTTCTTTTCAGCTCTTTAGTATCTTAAATTGTTCATTAGAAGTAAAAAAAAATCTTGTTCCTTTTCCTACAAACCAGTTAAATAATTGCTCAACTTTTGCTTCTTATCATGCATTTCCTACTGTTAATAGATCAAAAGTAAGAGGATTTGGAAGTACTGAGAAATATTTGTTTTGCAAAAACCATCATTAATGATCAAAAGTCCTCTCTTTTTCTGTTAATAAAATTTCTTTTACAGGTCTTGTGGATATAAAAGCTAATGTGTCTGTTATTAGTAAAAAATAATTAGTCTGTTAATTGGCCTTTGAAAAATATTAACATTAACTCTTTCTGAATTAGGAACCTCTCTTAATGTTTAAAGGTCTAAGAATATTTATGATTGTGCAGAACCTGATGACCAAAAGGCTCAAATGCAATTTTATGTGCTATACATTAGTGCTAATTTATGGGAAAGAAATTTATTAAAACAATTTGGAGCTTTTATATCTATACCTGCTTTGTCAGATGCTAAATTCTATAGTCTTGCCCTTTTAGTAGAAAAGCTGACATAGAACCTGCAACTCCCTTTGGAATTCTCCTTTGTTATTAATAGGAAAAGTGTTAAAACTCAGAAGAGTCTAAAATATGGGTAAGAGTAAGAAGAAAAACGTGTTAACAGAAATATGAAGAACAGTTGAGAATAATAAGGAGAAAGATGTTATAAGAGGCCTCAATGTTTGTGTTTTTTTGTCTTTTGTCTGCCGTGTTTGTTGTCTTTTTGTCTTGCATTCAAATTTATAACACTGATTAACTCATACAGTTTAAAGGTTTCAGTAAAGAACAAGAATTAGTAGAGACAGATATAAAGTTAAAATCTGTATGAATTTGAAATCTCATAGGCGAGGAAATGCTAAGAGAGGGTGTTTCAAAGTCTTACGGTGCCAAAAGAGACTTTTTGTCTCAAGAGATCTTTGAAAAATCAGCTCTTGGCATCCTCTTATCACCTTCATTTATCCATGCATTTTATCCAGGATCTACATATTTAGGTAGAAATTTTCACATGTTTCAGCCAGTATTGTAAGACACACATGCCAGTGGCTATCACTACAAGTCTATGTGAGTTCTGTGTGTCTATGTTAATTGCTCTACTTTAAATGAAAACCTGTAGGAGTAAGAATAAAAACTCTCCACTATAACCCCTTGATTAATGCTTGCCCATGTTGAACCTAGTTGTGTAAGTAAAAGCTACACGGTTTGATGATCACTTTCCTTCCAACAGACTTTTCAATTCTTCAGAAACATACCTTTGCATATGTGTGTGTGTGTGTGTGTGTGTGTGTGTGTGTGTGTGTGCGTGTGTGTGTGTGTGTGTCATAAAAGGTCCTAATGTTTTTAAAGATTTTTCTCATTTGGGAAAAATAGAATATTTGAGTACTAACAAATTCAATGTTGAATCACCTCTTTATAAATCAGTACTGTTTTTGTTGTTATGTGCCTTCAAGTCGTTTCTGACTCATAGCGACCCTATGCACAACAGCCCTAAACCCTGCTCTATCCTGCGCCAACCGCACCGCCTCTGACACACCCATCCCAATTACCCCAGTCAC
>NW_006400102.1:1784901-1785686 GCF_000299155.1 Elephantulus edwardii | reverse complement strand
CAGGAGAGGAAGGCCCTCTATGATGTGGATTGATTCAGTGACTGGGATAATCTGGGTGGGAGTGTCAGAGACAGTGCGATTGGCACAGGACAGAGCAGAGTTTAGGGCTGTTTTACATAGGGTTGCGATGAGTCGCAAGCGACTCGACGGCACATAACAACAACAACAACATGGAGTTCAAGGGGAAAAGCAGAAGAACTGGTAGTAAGTTTTGTGCATTTTTTGTTTAAGAGTTAAAATGAACGTAGTTTTGCTTTGAAATAGAATGGTTGTGCCAGAACATGAAAGATAGCGAAAGCTAAATTAAAGATATATAGTAAGTTGTATAAGGCTTAGAGAAAAGTGAATTTTACTGTATGTATTTGGGAACAAGGATGGAGAACTGTGTTAAACCTCAAAAATGTCAAATTCAATGTTATATCAGGAAATGAGGGCAGCCTAATGTAAGCTGAAGGTCACCCTGTGGCACTAAGGCATTCCCCAGGAGTCAGCATTGTTCTTGGTTTGTATCAACTGAATCCCTTCCTATTGAGATTAGCATAAAGAGGAACTTGTCCTTATCTGCAAAAGATTTCACCATTATCCTTTATTTTTTTTGTACTTTCTTATGATTTTACCATGGCTTGGGGCCTTCATCATGGGAGCCGTTGGCCCCCTGTTTTTCACACTGTCTGTTCTATATAAAAATATTAATTAAATCAATCCACGTTTGGAACTGACTGAGAAGGACCTCTAACCATTGTTTAATATTCCAATTGGAAAATATGATCCTAATTCTAGGGGAG
>NW_006400102.1:1778185-1784534 GCF_000299155.1 Elephantulus edwardii | reverse complement strand
TATTATATTTTGCAAATAAAAATTCATTTATATTTCCTAAAGTTTTTGTTTATCAACCAATTTCTGATGCTCTTGTAATATTTACTGATGGATCTTCCTGAGAAAAGGCTGTTTTTGAACCAATTGGAGATCTTTAAAACAGTTGAATGCTCATAATTTTCAGCATACTAGCCAAATTAAAAGCTATTGGGCAAGTATCAATAATTTACTCTCAGTTTATAGTCTAAAACTATGTATATAGTTTTATATATAAACATAACTTATACAGTTAATGCATTTCCAATTGATGCAGTATATATCATCAAAACAAAAATTCTATAGTCTTATAATTATTTCTTCATATACAATTGTTGATAAGACAAAGAGATGGTCATATTTTTGTCAGTCATATTGAGTCTCATTCTTTTTACCAGAACCTTTAGTGTAAGAAAATAAATTGGCTAGTAAATGTTTAATAAATTTTAATTTAACAAAAGCAAAACAATTTCATCATAGTCATTATGCTATAGTGAAAATTTACATGGGGTGTCTCAAATTCTGGAAGAGATGGTTAAGTGTATTGTAGAATCATGTGTAGGGTGTTTGTCTCCGTTACCTGTTCCACGTTTTAGGGTGAGTCCTAGAGGATTGTTGCCAGAGTGTTTGATGGGTGAATGCGGCTCACGTTCCCAAATATGAAAGATTGCAAATTATTCATGTTATTATTAATATCAGTTTTGGTTCTGTGGTAATATCTTGTTTATCAGAAAAAGCAACTAAATATGTTATAAAATATTGTTTATTAGCTTTTTCTATATTAGAAACTCCTAAAATAATCTAGATTAATAACGCTCCTAGCTATACCAGCAAAAGTTTTCAAAATTTTTGTAAACATTTTATTATTTGTCATAAAACTGTGTTTCCTTCCAATCCTCAAAAACAGGGTATTATAGAATGTACTCTTTCATCTATCAAAATATTTATCTGCAGTGGAAACCCATCATGGACTGTACAATTGAATTATTTAGCTTCCGACTGACGAGCTTCCAAATATGGAGCAGGTAGAATAAACGCCATCTTTCCAGCAGATGCCAACTTTGCCTCATGTTTTGAGAAAGGTCATGCTGGCATCTGGCAACCACCTTGGAGAAAATGTCATCGTAACAGCGCTATGGCCATTCTCTTATCTGATAATATAATTTTTAAAGGACCAATGGTTGGAATGCTACCTCTCTTGGAGACTGGTCCCCTCTTCATACATATGGTGCCAGACTTTCTATGAAAAAATTCGTGGGAGGAATGTGGACTATTGAGATGAAGAACTTTCAAACTAAATTGTGGAAATTAGTTGCTAGTATGGATTCGATAAATGTCCCCTGTGTCCCAAAAGATAAAATGTAAGGGAGATAATGTCACAAGTGCCAGAGTCATGTCATGTGTACCAGAACCATATGTTTTATTGATTGGTAATAAGGTAATCACTGGTGATTATCCAAAATTTAAGTAAGTTGTTCCCATAAAATTTCTAACTATATTAGCTCTGTTACCAAAGAGGATTCAGTTGTTATTCTAAAGAATCCTCATCTTGTTATGACATTGGTAAAGTTAAATGATATTTGGTATGATAATAATGCTTGCAAATTTTAAAAGAGTTATATAAGTTATCATTAAGAACCAAGAGAGCTGTAGGACTTGCTATTGTAGAAATTGTTTCTCTTATCCCTATGATTGCTGCTGTCTCTACTTCTGCTGTAGCTTCAACACAAGAAGTCCACACGGCTAAGTTTTTAATTGGGTTAGTGCATATTGTGACAAAATTTAAAGCAAAAGAATGTATAATCAATCAACTACGGCCTAAAAGTTAAGGGGATGCGGTCAAGGACCAGTCTCTCCTTCTTGGGGCTCTTAATAGGCTTTCTTTTGCTTATTTCTTTTGGCCCCTGGGCAATTCAGAGGCTTACACCCTTTATCAAGCAGCAGGTCAAATCCATAGCCTCCTGTCCCATACAAGTCCATTATCAAAGATGGCAAATGGCCGATAAAGAAAATCCTTGACGATACAGGCTAATAAACCGGGCAGCCAGAGACAGGTAAGAGACACCAGCCCCTGTTTCAACCTAAGACAGGCGCCCCACCATAGCTGCTGGGTTAGCCCATGACGGGTAAGATCAGTAGGTGCGGTGTCCAACCTAAGACAGGCGCCGGTTTCATACACGGTCAAACAGGAGAGCATCAAAGGTAATCCTGTTGCGCTTTTGCAGTCTTCAAATAATTATTAAAACATGGAGGATCTGTTGGTGGCTGCTAGTTCAACTTAGCTGAAGCCATTTTGTAAGTTCTCTGAAACCATTTGGTAATTCTCAAAGAACATGTTTGGACATGTTGCCCTGGGAGGATAGGTTTCAGTTTACCCCACCCTGGGAGGATAGGTTTGAGGAAATGCCCTGCTAAGTTTCTGTTTACCAGATAACTTTCAGATTACTAGAAATGACATGGTATTCTTCTCCCCCACTGCGTGTACTTCTTTCTCCTCCTCGCATTGTGCTCTTGTATATAAGCTGTGAGTGCTTTCAATAAAATCGAGACTTGATCAGAAATTCGACTTGTCTCCAGGCTTCTGCGTCTCCTGTCCCCCCCCCCCATTCTCGTTCTTCCCCTCCTAGGGTCACGGTTGAAGATCTCCATGGGCCGAGGCACCAATTGACCCAGTGGTGAGAACCTTTGTTTTCTTGGTATTGAGCTTCAATCCATATTGAAGACTGCACTCGACCTTCTGCAGCAAGCACTTCAGGTCCTCCTCAGTTTCAGCGAGCAGGATTGTATCATCTTCATAATGCAGGTTGTTGACTATTCTTCCACCAATCCTGATGCCACATTCCTCCTCGTACAGCCCAGCATCTCAGATGATCTGTTCTGAATACATATTGAAAAGGTATGGAGACAAAATACATCCCTGATGGACCCCTTTCTTGATTTTGAACCATCCATTGTCTCCCTGCTCTGTTCTGATGACTGCCTCTTGGTCCAAGTATAGGTTTCGCATTAGCACGATCAAATGTTCTGGGTTCCCATTCTTCTCAGAGTCAGCCACAGCTTGTTGTGATCCACACAGTCAAAAGCCTTTGTATAGTCAATGAAGCACAGATAGACATTCTTCTAGTATTCTCTGCTTTCTGCCTAGATCCATCTTACATTGGCTATAATATCCCTAGTGCCATGACCTTTTCTAAATCCAACCTGAACATCTGGCAGTTCTCTGTTGACATATTGTTCTAAACACTTTGGATAATTTTCAACAGAATCTTGCTTGCATGTGCTATCAATGATATAGTTCAATAATTTCCACACTCTGTTGGGTCACCTCTCTTTGGAATGGGAACAAATATCGATCTTTTCCAGTCAGTTGGCCAGCTGGTTGTCCTCTAGATTTCCTGGCACAACTTAGTGAACACATCCAGGGCAGTGTCTGCTTGTTGAAATTAATCAATTGGTATGCTGTCAACTCCTGGAGCCTTGCTTTTTGCCAATTCCTTCATAGCAACTTGAACTTCCTCCTTTATCACCATATGTTCTTGCTCATATGTTATTTCATGAAGAGTGTTGGGAAAACCACAGTAGAATAATACTCAGTGCCACAAACAATGAAGAGTTGAACTGAACTCCGGCTCAAAAATTGAGCAAGACTTGTGCAGAAGGGGTATCTGGGAAGAAATAAAGTTGTCCTGAGGAGAAAGTGTAGTATTTGATGCTGTGGGACCAGGGACTTTTCTAAAAACATGGAGCAAAGAAGGGGTACCATTCAACCTGAGGACCAAAAGAAATAACCAGTTTTTCACAGGATTACAGGTCAGAGCATTTGGACAGTCAACTTCATGTGAGAAAAGTCCTTACCCACATTTTTGGTGACAAGATCTCTCCTTCCAACTAACTCATTGTCCCTAGTGGTGCAACAGTTAAATATTTAGCTTCTGACCAGAAGTTTAGCAGTTCGAACTCACCCAGAGAGTGCAGAACAAGACCTTGCATTACTTCCTGTAATGATTACAGCCCATAGAACAGTCCTACTCTGTGCTCTGTCACACACTGGGTCATGAGAAGAGGGAAGTGGACTTCACAGCACCCAACAATAAACCATAGTCCAGTTCTGCCCTCACACTGGGCACCACCTAGTGGTGAAAGGAAGGTGTCAGCTGAATTTATGTCCCATCTTCTCTCTCATTCCACTTCTAGATAGAAAACAACAAAAAGAGACCCAACCTTGTTTTTTGTTTTCCAAAAGACAGAAAAAATGTGGGGCTGGGAGGGGCTGAGCCTGGGTCCTGCGTTGAGTGATCTGTACCTGCAGGAGCTGTGTTGCCCCCTTTCAGTCACAGACTCAACCTATAAAGAGTTTGCTGGTTTTTTTTTTCTCAATGGGCATTGTGTTTGGCTCCAATGCCTACTGCATGGCATTCCACCCTGAGAGAGGCATTCAATTAAATGAAACATTGTTTTCCATGTTTTTTTTTTCTTTTTAAACCAAGGTTCTCTTATAATTCTGGCTGGTTCTGGGAATGTGTGTGTCTGAGTAGACCTAGGAATTGCTACTTGGGGATATCTTTCTGGCCCAACCTCCATGGGTTTTTTAGTTAGTTAGCTGCCCCCTGAAGCTCCCTTAAAGGACCTCAGTCAGGTTTTTGTGACTCACTGGATACAATGCAAACCTCAAAATCTTTGGATTTGAGGAAGGAGGACAAAGAGGGGTTGATGGTTGATGGTTGAGGCAGAGTCTCAGGTCTGGTTACTGGACCTTCTAGATTAGACTAGTCATGGATAGTTTAAAATAAAATTCTGAGTCTTCACTCATAGAATCCACACTTGTGAATTCACAACCTCATTGAGCTGTGCTTGTAGCCCCCATATCACTCAGGGGATGTTCATGGTTATCCAGGGACACAGGCTCTCTAGTGGAAGTCAGAGGCACTCAGACTGCACAATTCCCAGTTGAAATCGAACACTCTGATTTCATGTGTCAGCTCTCATACTCCAAACATGTATCCTTTTTGCTTTTTGCTTAGAACTACACTTTTATCATTTTTGTATTATTTTTGGTATGTGATACCAGTGTTTAAAATGGTTCCCAAACCCAGAGCTGAAGTGCTGCTTAGAGATACTATGTATAAGGCTGTGTTGTCTTTCAGAGGAAATGCATGTCTCAGATAAGCTGTCTTCAGGCAGGAGTTGCAATGCTCTTGGCCGTGGGTTCAATGGTAATGAATCAAGAATATACAGATTTTAAAAAAACCAAAAAACAAAACCACAAACCAAAACTTCAATACCATCAAATGGGTTCTGTCGCCATTAGATTTCAGAAGCCTCAAATCTCTACGAGAGGCAGTCTTGTTAGGTATCATCAAGTCTACCAAAACCTTACAAACAATAATTCTGAACCTTGTCCCTATCCTATGCCATCCTCACCATCTCAGATACACTAAAGCTTGTTGTCACTGTCACTTTGTCAATATATTTCCTTGAGAATTTTCCTCTCTCATGTTGACCCTCCAATTTTCCAACCATGTTGTGTTTTTCCAAGGACTGGCCCCTCTGAACAATGTTACAGAACACAAGGGGTTCTTTCCATAGTCAGCTCCCAATAAGACAAAAGGGTTTCAATATCCATTAATACATTTTATTACACAGATCTAGGAGACAGCAAGTCACCTCAAAGACAGCCTCCCCATCTGGAAGTGGTCATGGGCTTTTATAGGAGGGTGAGACATCAACTAGCTTAACAATGAACTTTTGTTAGTAAAATCGAAGAATTTCTATATCTAAAAGAAAATCGTTCATACCCGGATACTCCCTTTAAAAGCAAACAGGCACATTAAGTTACAATTTACATATGATTGGGGAAAACAGCTTCAAAAAGATAACAGCTAATCTAGGAGATGCAGCACCTCTTCTAATAAACAGACAGATCAAAGAAAGGTTTTATAATTGATACACATATAGAGAATTCTGAACTTATTAATACCACCCTATCACTCCCCCCTCTTTTTATATAAGTCTTATATATTAAGACAAACACACCACCCCATCAACAACATATCCAATGTCCAATGGATCTTGGCAGAATACAGAGAGTTCCAAAAGAATGTTTATCATCAAATGGTGTTGGCAAAATTGGAAAAATATCTGCAAAAGACTCAAGCAAGACCCACACCTCACTCCATACACAAAAACCAATTAAAGGTGGATCATGGACCTAGGACTAAAACCAAGGACTATAAACTTCATTACAGAAAAGCTAGGAACAACACCAGAAGTCCTAATCCACACCATAAACAGTCTTCCCAGTACCCTGGAAAACCTACAACCAGGAGAAGATAAC
>NW_006400102.1:1775948-1776431 GCF_000299155.1 Elephantulus edwardii | reverse complement strand
AACTAATAAAATTTACTTTTTTTTAAAAAGGCATTTGACTATGTTGATCACAATAACCTTGGGGAAAATGGGGATCTCAGAGCACTTGATCGTGCTTATAAAGAAACCTAAGATCTATCAACAATCTGTGTTATGCAGATGCTACAACCATGTTTGCTCAAACTGAGGAGGACTTGAAGTGCTTGCTGCAGAATGTCAAGGAGTGCAGCTTCCAATATGGATTGAGGCTAAATGTCACGAAGACAAAGATTCTCACCACTGGACCAAGTGGCAGCATCAGGATGGATGGTAAGAAGATTGAGATTGTTCACAGATTTAGTTTTTAAAAGATATAAGGTCACTGAGAAAACACAGAACCCAGTTCAGGCCAAGAAAGACATTTTATTGAGGAGACACTGCCAGTCTGGCTCTCAAGCAGAAGACCAGATGCCACTAAAAGTTGTTGTTGTTGTTGTTGTTGTTGTTGTTGTTGTTGTTGTTGTT
>NW_006400102.1:1718046-1774803 GCF_000299155.1 Elephantulus edwardii | reverse complement strand
CACACAGTCAAATGCCTTTGCATAATCAATGAAACACAGATAGACATTCTTCTGGTATTCTCTGCTTTCAGCCAAGATCCATCTAACATCAGCCACTAAACGTTAGAGAGGGGTTTTATATTCTCTTACAAGGAACTTGAGGAAGGGAATGCTCACAAATGTTTCCTACAAGACAGGGAAGTGGACTGGGGTCTCAGATTGCTATTCCTGAGAAAGGGAGGTAGGGTAGTTTCACATCCTTGACAGAGAGAAAGCGCACAGCTGCTGTTTCCAGTGATTGGATTAATTCAGTAGCCATTCTGGGAGAGAAAGAAAGGCCTTTGCAGTCCTAATAGAAGGTAACAAGTAAAACATATATGGGGATCCAAGGGTTGAAGAGGTAGAGGGAGAGGAGTGAGAATGGATAGAGGTAAAACCACAGGGTTGCACAATTTGGTGGGTAGAAAGAGGGGGTAAAGAAAATTGGATAGATTTGGTGGGGACTTGAAAAGACAGGGTAATAATGGGCATAGTTCAGTGGTGATTAATTTTATAAAACACAATGCATGGGAATGATTGTATAGGACACAATGTGAATAAAGAGTAGTGTGAAATACAATGTACATGAACTTTGTAAGCAAACCAATATAAAAGAAACATTTTTAAAAACTGAAAGCATAAAAAAAGAAGTGTCCTTTTAGTTTAGGGGGACATTTTTGAGAAATGTCTCCTTAACAAGTTTAAATCCTTTGTTGTAATTTGCCACCACCTTGTAATTTATTCACTCCTTCTATTAACATAACAATAAGACCTTCCAAGAAAGGGGTCCAAGCAAGGCACTATAATGAAATGTGCAGAGAGCTGGAGTCAGAAAATCAAAAGGGCTGGACTCGCTCAGCTCAGCGTTTCTTAAGCTGAAGGAGCTGAAAAACAAATTGAAGCCACAGGTGGCAATACTTAAGGACACTTTGGGTAGAATGTTAGATGATCTAGGAAGTATCAAGAGAAGATGGAAGGAGTACATAGAGTCACTGTATCAGAAGGAATTGGATGGCACAGAAGAATTTAGTGAAATAACATATGAGCAAGAGGCTATGGTGATAAAGGTGGAAGTTCAAATTGCTCTGAAGGAATTGGCAAAAAACAAGGCTCCAGGAGTTGATGGCATACCACTTGACATATTTCAACAAACAGTACTCATTAAGTTGTGCCAAGAAATCTGAAGGAGAGCCAACTGGCCAACTGACTGGAAAAGATCGATATTTGTTCCCATTCCGAAGAAAGGTGACCCAAAATGGTGTGGAAATTATAGAACAATATCATTGATACCACATACAAGCAAGATTCTGCTGAAAATTATCCAAAAATGTTTGCAACAATACGTCAACAGAGAACTGCCAGATGTGCAGGCTGGATTTAGAAGAGGTCGTGGTACTAGGAATATTATAGCTAATATTAGATGGATCTTGGCAGAAAGCAGAATATACCAGTCAATGCAAAGGCTTTGACTGTGTGGATCACAAGCAGCTGTGGCTGACTCTGAGAAGAATGGGAACCCCAGAACATTTGATCGTGCTAATGCGAAACCTATACTTGGGCCAAGAGGCAGTCATCAGAACAGAGCAGGGAGACACTGGATGGTTCAAAATCAAGAGAAAGGGATCTATCAGGGATGTATTTTGTCTCCATACCTTTTCAATATGTATTCAGAACAGATCATCCGAGATGCTAGGCTGTACGAGGAGGAATGTGGCATCAGGATTGGTGAAAGAATAGTCAACAACCTGCATTATGCAGATGATACAACCCTGCTCGCTGAAACTGAGGAGGACCTGAAGTGCTTGCTGCAGAAGGTCAAGGACTGCAGTCTTCAATATGGATTGAAGCTCAATACCAAGAAAACAAAGGTTCTCACCACTGGGTCAATTGGCAGCATCAGTATGGATGGTGAAGAGATTGAGATAGTTAACAGTTTTAGTTTGCTTGGCTCCACAGTCAACAAACAGCAGCCAGGAAATCAGGAGATGAATTGCATTGGGAAGGTCAGCTGTGAGGGACCTCTCAAGAGTACTGAAGTGCAAAGACGTCAGGCTGGAGACTAAGGTGTGCCTGATCCGGGCTATAGTCTTTGCAATTATGTGCTATGTGTTGGGGAGTTGGACAATGAATAGGGATGATAGAAAGAGAATTGATGCCTTTGAGCTGTGGTGCTGGAGAAGAGTGTTGAATATACCACGGACTGCTAGGAGAACAAACAGGTTTGTCCTGGAGAGGGTGAAGCCAGAATGTTCCTTGGAGTAGAGGATTCTGAAGCTTCATCTGACATACTTTGAGCATATTGCAAGGAGGGACTGGTCTTTGGAGAGGGCCGTCACGTTTGGGAGTGTGGAGGGACGGCACAGGAGAGGAAGACCCTCTATGAGATGGATCGATTCTGTGAGTGGAGTGGTGGGAATGAGTGTGTTTGAGACTGTGAGGTTGGCACAGGATAGAACAGCACTTAAGGCTCTTGTACATAGGGTTGCTATTAGTCACAAGTGACTCAATGGCACATAACAACAACAACAACAATATTGTATCAAGAATGACCTTTTCAAGGAAATGAGAAGGAACATTTTGTTTTAACTTCAATGTAAATTTGTTTTAACTTTAACTCTGATTTAAATTTAATTATTTTAACTGTCACTAGATTACTGCTAAATATTCTCTAAATCACACACTTTCTTATTGTCCTTTTTCTTTTCCCTATTTTTATGATGTGTTCAATTAAAGGCTTTTCCCTTGGAACAGTACAGATTGGGAAAGCAGCATTCAGTTTATGTAGATGTTGTTGTTGTTAGCTGCCATTCAGTAGGCATTACAAGACCAAAACTACAACCTAAATGTGTAGCCTAGGTACCCCCATGTATTATAAACAGTTAAGATGGAACTAACTCATAGATCACCTTCCAGTAGATTTTCAGAGGCAATAAATTGCATGGGAGGAGACTGCCTATCTTTCTCAAACAGATTGTTGTTTTTGTTGTTATTGTTGTTATGTGCTGTCGAGCTTGCAACTCAAGCAACCCTATGTACAACAGCCCTAAACTCTGCTCTGTCCTGTGCCAATCACACTGTCTCTGACTCTCTCATCCCGATTACCCCAGTTACTGAATCAATCCACCTCATAAAGGACCTTCCTTTCCTGTGCTGTCCCTCCACCCTCCCAAGCATGATGTTCTTCTCCAAGGACCAGTCTCTCATTGCAACATGTCCAAAATATGTTAGACAGAGCCTCAGAGTCCTTGCCTCCAAGAAGCAACCTGGTTTAACCCTGTCTAGGATGAATCTGTTTGTTTTCCTAGCAATCCGTGGTACTCTCAATACTCTTCTCCAGCACCACAGCTCAAAGGCATCAATTCTCTTTCTATCCTCCTTGGTTATTGTCCAACTCTCTGATGCATAACAAGTGATAGCAAAGACCATGGCCTGTATCAGACGCACCTTAGTCTCCAGAGAGACACCATTACTCTTCAGTACTTTGGAGAGGTCCCTAACAGCAGACTTTCCCATGGCAATGTGTCTTTTAATTTCCTGGCTACTGGTGCCAAGAGTGTTGACTGTGGAGCCAAGCAAACTAAAGCTGTGAACAATCTCAATCTCTTCACCATCCATCCTGATACTGCCAATTGGTCCAGTGGTGAGAATCTTTGTCTTCTTGATATTGAGCCTCAATCCATAGCTGGTGGATTTCAATTGTATGCCTTTAGTTAGGTAGCACAGCTCCTTTCCACTAAGGCACCAAAGCTTCCTAACACAACAACACTGATGGGATGGTAATAATAAGTTCAGAATTCTCTCGATAGATAGATAGATAGATAGATAGATAGATAGATAGATAACAGGTTGATGATAGATAGATAGATAGATAGATAGATAGATAGATAGATAGATGATAGATAGATAATAGATCTATCAGTTATAAAACTATAACTGACATCAGTTTTCTTCAGCCTACAAAACTGGTTACTTTGCTTCAGAATTCAGTTCCTTTCTTTAGTCATATAAAGTAGTTTATGTGGTCTGTTTAGTAGGAGAGGAAATGCATCTTTCCTAGATCAGAGTTTACCTCTTTGAAACTGCTTTTCTCAGTTATATGTAAATTGTATCTTAATCTGCTTTTTTGCCAGGAGAAAAGGTGTGTCCTTCCTGAGTTTGCCTCTATCTTTTCAGGAACTGTTTTTCTCAGTCATGTATTAATTCTTTTGCAGGTTTCCTGTTTACTAGTTTCTTTGTGTGAATTTTTTCCCCAGATATAGAAATTCTTTTATTTTACTAATACAATTGCATTATTGAGTGAATTGGTGTCTAACCCTAGTATAAAAGCCTAATGACCACTCCCAGATGAGGAGGCAGTGTTTGAGGGGAACTCATTGTCCTCCCAGATCTATAATAAAGTGTGTATGGATATTGAAATCCATCTGTCTTATTGGCAATTGTCTATGGGAAGAGCCCCTTGCATTCAGTAACATGTTGACGACAAAGAAGGGACCTTCAGACTCACCTGGTAAGTGAAAGCAACTTTTATTTTTACTTGCCCGAGGATTCTGAATCTTCTGGATAGAAGGACCCTGAGAGCAGGTATCTAAAACATCCAAAGGCGCCACCGAGACCTATTGTCTCAAAAGACCTTTGAGAGATCAACTCTTGGCATCTTCCATCACTTGCATGAATCCATGCACTTTATCTGGTAAATGAGTGCTTGTAAATTTTCTGTCTGTATTACCCATCCTTGAGGAATGCATGTGTGTTCCTGATAGCCAGCTACCTGGGAGTGAGTTCATGGGAACCGCTCACTCCAACATGGGAGAGTGTTGACGTGAGCTGCCCACATCAGTCTGAGTGAGTGGGTTGGCATGAGCTACCCACTCTAAATCTGTTAGAGTGGGAGTGAGGAATCTAACTTGGCCTGTAACACTAAGCTGCATGTTTTGTGGTTATATACCTAGTTATGAATCTGTTGCACAATTGTGTCTGTTTTGTTTCTGCCAATCTTTAGATAGGAACTTGTAGGATCTGAAGCTGAAGCTCTCCATTCTTTGTTCTTTGTAGCACTTCAATGCCTGCTTGTATTGGATCTGATTGTATGAGTGGAAATTGCATTGTCTATAATGAGTAGAACTGCATCTGTCGGGAGCTATAAGAATAACTTAGCTGAAGTCATTTTATAATTCTCTGAAACCATTTTGTAATTCTCCAAGAACATGTTAGGACATGTTGCCCTGGGAGGATAGGTTTCAGTTTACCCCACCCTGGGAGAATAGGTTTCGAGAAACGCCCTGCTAAGTTTCTGTTTACCAGATAACTCAGATTACTAGAAATGACATGATGTTATTCTCCCTGATTGCATACTTCTCCTTTCCACTCCGCCCATTGTGCTTCTGTATATAAGCTGTGAGTGCTTTCAATAAAATCTAGACTTGATTGGAATCTCAACTTGTCTCCATGGCTCTGTGTCTCCTGTCATTTTTTTTTTCATTCTTTCCTTCAGAGGGTCCCCGTTGAAAAGATCCCGCGGGTCGGGACATTTGTCTGTTGAGTAGAAGTTGTATTTGATGTAAAACTTAAGGATAATATTAGCAAACAGGCCAATCATACAGAATTCTTTGCTAACAGACTTTTTACCAGAATGGAAATTTTTGTTCTTACTTTTGAGCAATGATCTAAAAGTAAATGAACAAAAGAGTTAATACATGTGCAATTCTTAGATGTGATACAGGTACATAATCATCAGATACAACTTTTACTCAGATGCAGCATATTCTATACCATAAAATGAGAATATAGGGTGCACTAGCTAGAATATTAAAAGCCAATGTATACAGATCTTACTCAATTTCTTTGACCTCTGGAGAAATAATGTTATTTGCTGAATAAACGCTACTTTTTCTTTTTACCAAAACATAAATAAAATACAAAGGTTAAATTTTTACTGAAATTTAAAAAAATATTCTTTTGGCTAAGGATAGCTTAATAAAGGCAAAAAAGAAAAAAGGTATAAATTTTCCGGTAGTACCCAATCAAGCCAGTGGTTTCTGGTATGCCAGGGACACTTAATAGTGAAAACCTAGAATTATTGTCACTCCTCAGGAGAACTGAAGAAAAGTGGCTTAGATACAATTTTTTTTTCTCACTTTATATCCTTTTGGCCAGGCTGCTCAGAACAAGGCCAAACAATACCCCTTCATGTAGTAGATGCAGTCACTTATGTATATGGACACAACACAAAGATCTTATGAAGAGCTTTCTCTTTTCTCTACCTCAGATCAGTTACGGTGAAGGAAAAAAAATATTCAGACTCTTCCTATTAAGGTAACTTAAAATAACAGACTTAATAATCACTATTTTCTTTGTGAAGTGAGCAGAGATTCAAGCTTTTTAAAATTAAGCTTCTGGCTGGTAAAGAGAAGAGACAAATAGTAGTAACTTGCCTTCATGGGGATTATTCTGAAACAATTGTTTCACTAAGCCTAAAAAGTATTCAAATGGCAGGAGCCTATGGAGGGTCAGCACAAAAAAATACAGTCTCCAAGGCCAAGAAGAGGAAAGGATCCTTCAAGCCTGAAAATTACAGGAGGTATTCTGCAGCAACCAAATAGAAATCCTTTCCAGTTTTTTAAAAGCTGCACCAAGCTTTCAGTAAGTACACACACCTTGACTCAGAAAAACTCTGGTACAGTCTGAATGATTAACCTGACTTTTGTTTCCCAGAGCATCCCTGATATTATGAAGAGACTACAAAACAGGGACTGAGCCATTTGAACAAACTCAACTCAGCATGGTCGACATTGCATCTGATCTATTAAACAACTGAGTATGCCAGACAACTCCAGATAATGCTCTCTTTCAAAATACCACAGAAATTAAGACAATGGGACCTCGAGAAAAGGAGACAAGATAGATACAAGGGGAATATATAAGACAAAAAGCAAGGACACTAGAAGAAGCCCTATTCAAGTCCTAGAGAAAGCCCTCTTTAGAAGAACTGCCTTCCAGTTGGAAGGATGAGTGAACTTACTGAGATATCTGAAGAGGACCAAAAGGTTCAAAATGAGAAGAAGTTCAATCTGGTTTTTCAGTGACTTCTATTATCCCCATTGCCTCTGTCATGCACACGGTGGACCCCAGGCAACAGTGACTGTGCAAATACTCAGAAAATAAAGGGGGGAAAATGAGAAAATAAAAAGAAAATTTTTAAAAGGGAAAGACTAAAAAGCTAATTCTTCCTGAAACTCTAACCCCAGAACTTTTCACTGAAAAAGAAGAAAAATAACTCTTCCTATGCATGTTTTCCCAGTTTGGGTAGTTTAGCTGCACAAGTAAATTTTCCCCCCTTAAAGCCCAGAACATGTAGGAGGGAGTCTTTCATAGGCCCTGCTTGGCAAGTGTCAGGCCAGGACCAAGGTCAAAGGGAGAACAAAGGATTCAGGGAATATCAGCATGCCAACAAAGGGAGTGAACAGCTTCTTCCATCTGAATAAAGTACCATGGAGTGCCCCTCCCTTACCTCCCTAGAAGATCACCCACCTGGTTAAACCACAATGGAATGTCCCTGCCTTCCTTCCCTAAAGATCCTTACTATAAAAACCCTGCCCTAATCAACCTTAAGGCACAGTATTTCCCTGGTCTGTCTCTCTGCCTGTCTCTCTCTCTCTGCAGACCAAGGAAGTCCCGGGAGTCCCCTTTACAAAGTTTCTTTAGCTTTCTTTCTTTCTCTGGTCCTTGGCCTTATGTCCAGTGTGAAGACCTAACATCCTGGTGCATGAAACCTAGGGGAGGAGTTGAGGAATGTTGTGCCCTTGCTCTCATTTGGGTGAGTGTCGCACCCCTCACTCTCTCTTTGACCTACCAGCTCACACGGAGTCAAGATGTTGAACAATAACGTTAATGTAAATGGTCCCGTTTCTTGCCTCTTCTCCTGTTTTGTGTGTATGCCTGCTTACTGAATGCCTTATGAAGACGGCTCCATGGCTGACACTACTCAGAAGCCATGGAGTTTGATTGGGTCCCCACCCACGGTTCCGTAGTGTTGTCATACAGCTTAATGGTGATTTGGGGGATCCTCTAGGGACTCCAATCAGGCCTGGGCTTGGTATGAATATACCTATTTCTAAGACATACTTTTACCCTGTGAGCCACATGGTGGGAGGGGATACCTGTGTGGAATGAGGGGAAAGATTCTCTGTTGTCTATTTTTATTCATTTTGTGTTTATGTCTGGTCGTCAGTACTGTCCACTTTCCCTGAACTCCTCATTCTTCCAGTCCACTGCTACTTCTATTCTGCAAGAGTTCTTGCTGGGAGTTATCTGGCACCTCTTCCCATAGAGAAATTTGCCCCTATTCTTGTGACTTCTGCCTCTCCCTATTCTCCTGACTTCTGCCTCTGCACTCTCAGGCTCCTTTTCAGATGCAAGAAAAGATTTTTATCCTTCAGATAGGCCCATTTGTCATAAAATTTCCCAGGCACTGTTCAGAACAGTCGCCAGGCATTTTCTCAGACTTCTTTTCTGACTTCTCTCTTCCTCAGAAAGGCCCATTTGCTCATATAATTTCTGAGATACTGTTCAGAATAGTCCCCAGGCATTTTGCCTCCAGGTATTTTGAACTCCCTTGGGATTCAGGTCTGTCTGCACTGGGTTCCTATCTGCACATATATTCAGTAATGCCAAAATTCTCAGGCCTGCATAAGGAGACCACCCAAGCGCCAGGTGCTTACAGGATATTGTGATAGGGGACGCCCATATCATCTTTTAGCCTTTCTCAGAATCTGAGGCTTCCAGTTTTAAGAGGATGCTCTGAAATCTTGGCTGCCCTCACCCATGGACCTGAACACCAAGAGTTGTCAAATGTCTAAACCCCCAAAGGACAGCCCTTTGGGCTGGTTCCTTTCAAATCTTCCAAACTTGGGACTGGCTGAGGACCTCTGTCACAAGAAACTAATCTTTTACTGTAATTGGCATGGCCATGATACCAGCTAGATAATAATTCTTGATGACCTAAAAACGGGACTTTTGATCTTAATATCCTTCGATATCTTGACAGTTTCTGCCAACAGATTCAGAGATGGCCAGAGATCCTATATGTCCAAGCTTTCTCTTACGTTCCTGTCCCTCTCTCGGCTAAGACTGCCAACCTGTGCAGGTTCTCTTAGCTTAAACCCCTTTGCTGATTAAATCTCCTAATACCTAATCATCCCTTTCTCTACTTCCCCTGAGGACTCATCCTCATCTCCTCCAGGTGATTCTGCTTTTTCAGACCCTATAGACTTCTTTTCTCAGCCTCCTCCTCCCCCCACCCATCTGTTGCCTGCTCCAGAACCCACCACTCCTTCTGCTCCAACTAGCCCAGACTCAATTACCCCTACCCTTACAACTCCGGTTGCTGATCACACCTGGTCCCATCCGACCGAGTTTCTCCTCTGTCCTCTTTGGGAAGTTGCAGGTGTTGAGTGTCCCGTTCTCCTCCATGTGCCTTTCTCCCAAACTGATCTTTCCCAGATTGAAAAACATTTAGGATCATTTTCCAAAGACCTGACAACCTATATAAAAGAGTTTAAGTACCTAACCCAGACCTACTATCTCACCTGTCCCAACCAGCGGGATCTTTTTAATGGGGACCCTGGGAAGGAAAGAATGACAAAAAGAAGAACAGGAGACACAGAGGCATGGAGACAAGTTGAGATTCCAATCAAGTCTCAATTTTATTGAAAGCACTCACAGCTTATATACAGAAGCACAATGGGGGGAGTGGAAAAGAGAAGTAACGTTACTTAGCAGGGCATTTCCAATAAACCAAAACCTATCCTCCCAGGGTGGGGCAACATGCCCAGACATGTCCTTAGAGAATTACAAAATGGCTTCAGAGAATTACAAAATGGCTTCAGCTAGGTTGAACAAGCAGCTCACAACACTCACCTGTCCTCTATTCTAATTCCAGACAAAAAAGAGCGTATTCTCACTGTCACTCAGCAGCACGCAGACCAAATGCATTTAAATGGACTCCATGCCAGCTGCCCCCCAAGCCCTCCCCCAACAAGAGTCAAATTTGACTTATGAAACTAATACAGTCACAAGAAGAGATGGTTGAGCCAGGCGTGACCGTATGATTCAATGTTTGTTAGCTGGCCTACATGCTGTCTCCTATAAAGTGGTTAATTTTTATAAGCTTAGGAAGATCTCCCAAGCTAAAGATGAGAACCCAGCCACTTTCCTTAACCATCTCACTGAAGCCCTGACTCAGTATATCTGCTTGGACCCTATGTTCCCAGCAGGGGCTACTGTCTTAGCTACTCATTTTATCACTCAGTCGGCCCCTGATATAAGAAAGAAACTCAAAAAGGCTGAAAATGGCCCCCAAACACCCATTCAAGATCTGGTAAACATGGCCTTTAAAGTTTTCAGTGCCTGAGAGGAACAGGCATAGGCTGATAAGAAAGCAAATCTGCCCTCCAGAAAGCAAATCTGCTGCTTCAAGCCCTGATAGCTGCCCTAAATGCATTGGCTGTGGTGAGTCTTCAGAAAACATCTCCTCATTCAACAAGCCAGTTACCTCCTGGTGCATGTTTCAAGTGTGGTAAAGAAGGTCATTGGACTAACTGCTGCCCTTACCCTCGCCCTCCAACACAGACTTGCCTTATCTGTGGCACACGGGGCCATTGGAAGGTCGAATGCCCTTTGGAACTTAGCCATGGTAGGGCAACCCCTAGACCAAACCCAGTTCCCATCCCAGCCAACCTCTTGGGCCTGGCCACGGAAGACTAAAGATACCTCGGTTCAACGATCCCCATCACCATTGCAGAGACTAAGGTAACCCTTCAAGTAACAGGTAAGACCGTTTCCTTTCTGGTTGACATGGGAGCTACATTTTCAGTACTCACTTCCTTCTCAGGTCTTGTTTTCCCTTCCCAGGTCTCAGTAATGGAGATTAATGGCCTCTTTTCTAAACCTTTTTACCACTCAACCGTTCCTCATTACCTTCAGCAAACCCATTCCTTTCTATTTATCCCTACATGTCCAACTCCATTGCTAGGTACAGACCAACCTTCTGTCTAAACTTGGAGCTATGTTTCACTAGGAGTCAAGCAAACCTAGTTTGCCTGACCAGTCATTAGTTCTATTCCCCTCAGCTCTCTTTCTCTCTGATCCCCGTTTTACACTACCTTTATCACCACATGTTGTCAATCCCATTGTATGGGATCTTTCACTCTATCTGTAGCCTCCCACCATCAACCTGTTCGTATTACTCTGAAAAACCCCCTCCTTTTTTCCTGACAGAATCCAATGTCCCATCTCCCCACAACACAGCAGAGGTTTAAAACCCATTATTACTTGCTACTTTCCAATAAGGTTCTTTTCCCCACAGACTCTCCATGTAATACCCCAGTCCTACCAGTTAAAAAGGCTGATGGATCTTACCTCCTAGTTCAGGATTTGTGGCTGATTAATGTAGCTGTTGTCCCTGTTCACCCAGTAGTATTAAACCCGTATACCCTGATATCAAATATCCCCTCGTCCACCACCCATTTCTCAGTTTTAGATCTTAAAGGTGTTTCCTTCACTATTTTGCTGGACCCCACATGCTATAATCTCTTTACATTCACTTGGGAGGACCCCTAACACAAATAAAACTTCTCAGCTTGCTTGCACAGTTCTCTCACCAGGGTTCCATGACTCACCCACCTTTTTGGACAAGCACAGGCCAAAAACCTTCTAGACTGCTCCTTATCCCCTAGTGTTCTCTTGCAATATGTTGATGATCCTTTATTGTGTAGCCCCTCATACCAAAATTCACATACTCATACTGCTCAATTTCTTAATTTCTTGGTCTTCAGGGGATACAGGGTATCTATCCCCCTCTAAGGCCCAACTGTTTCTCCCCACACTTACATATCTCAATTTTCAATTGACCCACACCACTAGAAGTTTAACGGTCAGTTGGTGCTGAGCCATTGAAAGCCTCCAGCCATCCTAAACAGCTAATCAAATTCTCTCTTTTCTCAAATGTATCAGCTTCCTTAGACACTGGATTCCCTATTTTTCCTTACTAGCAAAACCTCCTTATGATGCAGCAAAAGCCACCCCACAAGGACTCCTAGATTCACCTCAATTAATTAAAAAATCTTTCCTCAAGCTCTGTTATCTCCTTTTATAATCCCCACCCCTCACATTGCCAAATCTATCTAAACTTTTCCATCTATACCTTGGACCCACGTTTACCTCCATTGCATACCTCTCTAAGCAGCTTGATGTCACCACCGAGGGGTGGTAGCCCTGCTTTTGATCTCTAGCAGCAGCACCTCTCCTCACTAAAGAGGTGCTTAAACTCACCCTGAAAAGCCCTCTGCAAGTTTTCTCTCACCATAGACTTTGAAACCTGCTTTCCCACTGATGGGGTGGTATTAATAAGTTCAGAATTCTCTATATAGGTATCAATTATAAAACTATACTTTTCTCCAGCCTGCCATACTGGTTGCTTGACCTGGGAGTTCTTAGTGTCCTTTCTTTGATCTGTCTGTTTATCAGAAGAGGAGCTGCATCTCCTACATTAGCTGTTATCTCTTTGAAGCTGTTTCCCCTAATCATATGTAAAGTGTAACTTAATATGCCTGTTTGCCTGGAAAGGGAGTATCTGGGTGTGAATGATTTTCTTTCACATATAGAAATTCTTTGATTTTGCTAACAAAAGTTTATTGTTAAGTGAGTTGGTGTTTCACCCTAGTATAAAATCCAGTAATCACTCCCAAACGAGGAGGCAGTCTTGGAGGTGACTTGATGTCTCCCAGATATGTGTAAGAAAGTGCATTTATGGATATTGCAATCCATTTGTCTTATTGGCGATTGACTACAGAAAGAACCCCTTGTTTTCTGTAACACCGCCACTTCTTATCTTTGCTTCCCCCTGGGCGAATACAAGAACTCCATCTACTTTTTTCTTGAGAACCCTGATATTAAACTCTCTCAAACACCATCCCTCAATCCAGGCACCTTGTTGTTATTGTTGTTATATGACATCGAGTCACTTGAGACTCATAGCGACCCTTGTACAACAGCCCTAAACTCTGCTCTTTCCAGTGCCAATCGCACTGTCTCTGATACACCCATCCCGATTACCCCAGTCACCCTACTTACAGTAAATACCTTGGCTTACTATGACCATAGCTGCCCTGAAGTTTTTGAGGGTATGGGTTCATTACTTTCTTCCCTATCACACCAACCCATCCCAAATTCAGATTATACTCTGTTGAAGGCAGTTCTTACACAACCTCTGAGTCTTACCATCAGGCAGCTTATGCAGTAGTTTCAATAGACAAGGTGTGAGAAGCAGCAAAACTTCCCAAGGGAAAACCTCTCAGAAGGCCTAGCTTATTGCCCTAACAAGGGTACTGCATTTATCTAAGGGCCTGACATTACACAGATTCTAAGTATGACTTTTTAATTGCTCACTGTCAAGGTGCTAACTGGCATGAGCACAGTTTTGTAACAACAAAAGACTCATATAGTTAATAACAAACTAATTACTCTCTTGTTAAAAGCCCTTCAAAGTCCCAAACAAGTTGCTATCATCCACTTTAAAGGACAGTCAAATTCTTCCCTTATCAACAAGGCAGATCATATCGCAAGGGCCTTAGCCTTGCATTCACAACCTCACCCACAACAGACTGTTTTTTATAATTTCCGGACTTCCATCCAAAATACACCATGGAGTAGGATCAGACTCTGCTTGAGATAGGGGGCTTCCAACACCCAGTGGATTGATCATGGTGAATGGCAAAGTAGCTTTACTCCAAGAACAGAAAGCTGACATTATAGCACAAGTACATCAGTCCCTACATTTGGGAACCAAAGCTCTCTCAAAATGCCTTCAGCCTCTGTTCTACTCCCCTTCTCCTGAAAGACCCCACACTAGGGCTTTTCCCAGATCGGGTGCGACCCGGAGCAACTCACACCAGATCCACTCGCTACAATCACAGGAGGCTTTATTGGCGGAGCTCTGGGATGACTTGTATCTCACGCAGGAGACAGGGAAGTCGACCCCGAGCCAAAAAAGCAAGGGACTTTTATACAGGGTCTAGGGGTTCTTTGGCGTGGAAGTTGCTCATTGGCTCTTCGGAAAAGCAGAAGTTCAATTTTAGGTCAGTCACATGCTGCTGATGTTAGTTAAGATATGGTTTTTGCCAGTAATTGCTTGTTCAGCTTGTGGTCAGTCCAGTAACTGCTTGTTCAGTTTGTGGTCAGCTAGTTCCTGGAACATAAACGTTTACACAAGATCAAAGGTATAGGTTCTTACAATACTTGGGTGTGGGGACATTGTTTAAAAAATTTTCCTTTCACTCCAACCCAGACCACTGAATCAGTGCAAGACAGATGCCTCACTTGTAAACTATTAAATACTCAGGGAAACATCTGGCCAATACCCTCTATGCAACAACTCCGAGGCTATAAAGCTGGGCAAGATTGGCAAATTGATTTTACCCACTTGCTTACTCACTAAAAAATGTAAGTATCTTCTAACTATGGCAGACACCTTCGCTGGGTAGGTTGAAGTTTTCCCCAACTGGCGAGAAACAGCAGACGAAGTTGCAGAGGCCTTACTCCAATATATCATCCCCAGGTTTGACCTCCCTATTTCTATCTAGTAGGACAATGGTCCTGGCTTTTTCTCCAGAGTCACCCAACAAGCATCCTCCAGCTTAGGTATTTGCTGGAAACTGCACATACCATATCACCCCAAGTCATCAGGCAAAGTGGAGTGCATGAATGGATTCTTTAAGTCCCATCTTACCAAACTGGCTGTTGAGTTACACAAGTCCTGGGTCAACATGCTTCCTATTGCCTTAGCCCATATCCAAGCAACACCCAGCTTACCATCCTTTCTGATCCCCTTTGAGATAATGTACGGCCAACTGTTTCTGCTTAACCATAACCTACCCATTGAACCCCCTCTTTTAGCATCATATCTTTCTCATCCCTCCCTCATTAGGTAATTACTCCAGGAACACACAGACCATTGCATACCCAGACCCTCACCTGAAGGTCTAGAACAAATAGCTTAAGTCGCCCTGGAAAACTCTGTCCTCATCAAACAGCTTGCACCAAAACCTCTCCAAGCATGCTGGGACAGACCTTATACAGTTATCCTGACCACCCCTACTGTTGTTAAGGTCATAGGTAACGAACACCCTTTGGCACCACCTCTCCCAGGTTAAACATGCCTCTCCTACACCTCTCAAATAGTGGGTCCCACCACACTTCACCTCACCCGGCACCCAAGCCCTAGGTAGTTCTTACGTGTGGCGTCTCAAAATAAGAGAAATATATACACAGCAGACCACTTCAAGCACACACCTCATTGGCTCAGCAGACTGCAACTAAGTGGGATGCCAAATAGTATTCACCAATCCAATATCACCTAAGATGGTCTCACCCCTGGGGTGGAGTCTAGCATCCCCCTTTGCTTGCTTCTTATTTGACCAAGTGCACTCATACTGTTGGCAGTGGCCAGAGAAATATGGAGGATGCTCATATTGGTGATGTAAAATTCATAATGCCCAAGCTGGCAGCCAGACAAATATTTTTGCCTACTCAGAGAGTAGGTTTCAGCG
This sequence comes from Elephantulus edwardii, assembly GCF_000299155.1. Lineage (NCBI taxonomy): Eukaryota > Metazoa > Chordata > Mammalia > Macroscelidea > Macroscelididae > Elephantulus > Elephantulus edwardii. The sequence continues at coordinate 1,759,183 of NW_006400102.1, read as the reverse complement.
TCTCATTTCAGACCCCTGGGATCCCAGATGGCAAATTGGGGTTGAAGGGAAACTATATCCCACAGGATATAGCTCCCTGCCTTCTGGCACAATACACATCAGCCGAGTATGTTCTAGACAGCAACACCCAAGTACAAATCTCTAACAACATTGTACAAGCTGAGCAGACCACGATAAAACAAATGTCCACAGTCCACATACTGTGCAGCCCTCGACCTGGGTCCAAGTTATTCAGAATGATAGGGTGGTATTAATAAGTTCAGAATTCTCTAGACAGGTATCAATCATAAAACTATACTTTTCTCCAGCCTGCAGGACTTGTTGCTTGACCTAGGAGTTCTTAGTGTCCTTTCTTTGATCTGTCTGTTTATCAGAAGAGGAGGTGCTGTTATCGCTTTGAAGTTGTTTTCCCCAATCATATGTAAATTGTAACTTAATCTGCCTGTTTGCCTGGACAGGGAGTATCTGGATGTGAATTATTTTCTTTCAGATATAGAAATTCTTTGATTTTACTAACAAAAGTTTATCGTTAAGTGGTTTGGTATTTCACCCTAGTGTAAAATCCAGTAATCACTCCCAAACGAGGACTCCCTGTCTCCCAGATCTGTGTAAGAAAGTGCATTTGTGGATATTGATTGACTACGGGAAGAACCCTTGAGCTCAGTAACAAGAACACCTTGTTATTTCTCAGCCAAAGTCAGATGGTGGCCAATCTTTCTCATTCCCATTGCTTCCTGTGTGCCTCCTTACAACAGCCTTTACTAGCTGCAATACCAGTCAATTTCTCCAGACCGCACTCCATCCAAGCACCTCAAACCTCTCTATATCACAAATTGAGTGCTCCAGTGCAACAATGAATGAGTGGAAGCCCAAAATCTCTGTAAATGTTTATGAAAATTAATAAAATATAATTATAGAAAAAAAAAAAAAAGAAAAGTCAAAAAAAAAAAAATTGAGTGCTCCACCACTCTAGAGCCTGTTTCTTTTTGGGACCCAGAACCTGACCAGCAGACTCTCCGGTCTGCTATACAACTTCCCCATTCATGCCTCCAATAAAAGAACATGACCTTTGTGTGAGAAATGTTAACACAAGCACACATACTGTAGCCAAACCAGAACACTATTTTTGGTGTAAATCGGTCCCTACATAAATGCATAAATTGTATCATCAAAGGGCCCTGTTTCCCTGTAACAGTTGTATTCCAACTTACTCTGTATATTGAATCTGAGTTAATTTGGCTCCTCCCTGCTCCTCGAGTGAAGAGAGCAGCATATCTCCCAATCATGGTTAGACTCAGCCTAACCTCAACTGCAGCTGCTGGAGCTCTCCGTCATAGTATGACTTCTGCCCAGAATTTTGAGAAAATGTTTCTAAACTAACAAAGTTAGCTGAAGAGTTAATAAAACAGGTGAAAGACCACAAGCTTTCTCTCAAATTGGCTTGAGAATCCACTTCTAGCCTGGGTTCTTCCTTTTCTAGGACCAATAATAATCATAAGCATATTGTTACTAATTGCTCCCTGCCTTTTAAAATTCTTACTTCACAGGATAAAAGAAATGACCAACTTAACATTGAACCAGTGTCTATTATTTCCATATTCTCCCCTGGCTACTGATCCCAGGCCATCCCAGTCCAGCCTCTCAACCCCAGATCATCACCCCTGTTCAGCCAGAAGTAACCAGAAAGACTACACTGTCCTTTTTTTCCTCATTAAAGAGACTCAGATGTCAAGTCTGGACCAAGGTCAAAGGGAGAACAAAGGATTCAAGGAATAGCAACATGTCAACAAAGGGAGTGAACAGCCTTGCCCATCTGACTAAATTACCATGGAGTGCCCCTCCCTTCCCTCCCTAGAATACCACCCACCAGGCTAAACCGGAATGGAATGTCCCTCCCTTTCTTCCCTAAAAACCCTTACTATAAACACTCTGCCCTAAGCAACCTTGAGGCGTGGTATTTCCCTGGTCTGTCTCTCTGTCTTTCTCTCTCTCTGCAGATCAAGGAATCCTTAATAAAGCTTCTTTAGCTTTCTTTCTTTCTCTGGTCCTTTCCTTGAGTGCTTGGCTTATATCTAGTGTGAAGACCTAACAGCAAGATCATAAGAAATAATCTGAAGAAATAAAAAATTAAATTTGAGTTTCTGAAAGCCTTCAGAGCATGAGTGGGAATAAAATGGATGACTGAGACCTGTCAGAAAACACATCTCTAGCACAATCAGAGGTTGCTTTAGCCTTATCTGAATTAAAGTAGCACTATTACTGAATGTAAGAAGTTCTTTCTATAGTCAATTGACAAGAAGACAGATGGATTGCAATATCCATATGCACTTTATTACAGATCTGGAAGGACAGCAAGTTCCCCTCAAAAACTGCCTTTCTAGGAGTGGTCATTAGCCTTTTTTTTTTGTGATAGAGCAGAGAGCATAAAACAGGGGGCCAGCACAGCAGTTCTGGACCGAAGACCCCAAGCCAAGCTTCTCTGTATGGTCATTAGCCTTTTATACCAAGTTGAGACACCAACTCACTTAACAATGTACTTTTGTTAGTAAAATCGAAGAATTTCTACATATGAAAACACAGATACTAGTAAACAGGCAACCTATAAAGTAGTTAACATAATGACTGAGAAAAACAGGTTTTGGAAAGACAAAAGCTAATTCAGTAAAGGCATACTTCCTTTCCTGGTACACAGGCAGATTAAGTTGCAATTTACCTATGACTGGGAAGAACAGTTACAAAGAGGTAAACACTGATCTGGAAATGATGCATTTCCTCTCCTGCTAAACAGAGATGACTTTACATGACTAAAGAAAGGAAACAAAGAATTCTAAGACAAAATAACCAGGTTTGTAGGTTGGAGAATACGGAATTTTATGTATATAATTCTGAACTTATTAATGCCATTCCATCTTTTCCTCCTCTTTTTATAACAGTCTTATATCTATAAGACAAAGGTGTTGGGTTGGTTCTTGAAGTAGTAGGGCTTCTTTACATAAAGACTGTCTTTATAAAAAAATTTAATAGTGGGTTCCCCATTTAGGAATAGGGGCATAGTTTCTCTGGCTGCTTCATGCTGAACAGGGGCATTGAGATGAAGGGGAAGGGGAACCCACTTTAACTCTTTACTGGTGATCCTGAGTTCAAGCTGCATGCCTTCTTTTTCAGTTAGGTGATTTCTGCCCTCTGGACTGCAAGATGTCCAGTAAACAGGGAATGCAGACCTAAACTAGAAAACAAATATCAGGAACACAAGGAGTGTTACAGACTGCTTGGTTTTTCTATTTGCCTTACCTCTCTCTATGATTTAAAAAAATTAGTAACACTTTAGTGACATTCTAATTCATACACAGGAACAGCATTAAATAGTTACTATGACTTGTCTGTGTGACAGTTAAGATACTGTTACTTTTGTCAGCTGTTGAACTTTTCTATTATGATTAAAGGCTCAATTTTTTTTATTTTCTTACTTCTTAGAATTAAAGACTAAAACAGTTACAAGTAACTATGCTGATGCACTGTACTAAATTTACTACATTTTACTAATTTTAAGTTACATGAAAAGTTGCTTCACTTTTAAAACAAACAAAGAAAATTAAGTGGAAGGGAACATTTCTCAACTTGCAGGTTTGAGTCCAGTGTAAGTGTGGCTGGCTGAAATTTGAGAATCCATCTACCTTTGACTCCTTAGCTGGCAGTCTTATTTCTGGAACAAGGTTCAGGGTCTGGAACAAAATTCAGTGTTCAAGAACAAACTTGTGAGTAACAAAGAAAAAGGGTTTCAGAGGTGTTGCTTACTAATATACTAGAGAAGGAGATGGAAGAAAGTGGCTTAGATAATGTTTCTCATACATAATTTTATGGGCTTAATTTAAGCCTACTTCTGGTGCTACTTTAATTCAGAGCAAGGCTAAGGCAACCCCTGATTATATATACTAGACATATGTTTTCTGACCGAGCTCAGTAGTCCAGTTCATTCTCATTGTCATTCTGAATGGTTTTAGAAACTAAAATTTGATCTCTTATTTCTTCAGATTATTTCTTATGATCTTGCCAAGCACGACCTACAAGAGACTCTCATCTGCATGTTCTGGGCTTTAAGGGAGGAAAAAATACTCAGTCACAAAAAGACAAATATTTCATAACACCACTATTATAAAACAGCATTTACATTGGAAATGGGGAAAACGAAGAAAAAACTGGATAAATAATGAATACTGTATTGAAACAGATAAAGGAAAGAACTCCTTAAAAGGAACATATGATTAGGCATTATATATAAGACAACAGCCAAGAATAAGAGGTACTTGTCTTGACATTTCTTAATCTGAAGGAACTGAATAAAAGTTTAAGCCTTGAGTTGTCATACTTAAGATTCCTGAGGGCAGAATGCTGAATGACCCTGGAAGCATCAAAAGAAGATGAAAGGAGTGCACAGAATCACTATACCAAAAAGAATTGGCTGATACAGAAGAATTTCATGAAATAACATATGATCAAGAGCCTTCGGTGATGAAGAAGGAAGTGCAGGCTGCTCTGAAGAAACTGGTAAAAAAACAAAGCCCTAGGAATTAATGAAATACCAATTGACATATTTCAGCAAACAGATGTTGACCTGAATGTGCTCACCACATGTGTTAAGAAATCTGGAAGACAACTACCTGGCCAACTGACTGGAAGAGATCTATATTTATTCCCATTCCAAAAAATAATTTGATCCAACAGAGTATGGAAATTATCAAGCAGTATCACTAATATCCTATGCAAACAAGGTCATGCTGAAGATTATCTGGAAACAACTGAAACAGTATGTCAGCAGAGAACTGCCAGATGTGCAGCCTGGGTTTAGAAGAGGTCATAGCACTAAGGACATCATAGGGAATGTTAGATGGATCTTGGCTGATATCAGAGAGTACCAGAGGAATGTCTATCTGTATTTCATTGATTATGCAAAGGCATTTGACTGTGTAGATCACAACAAATTGTGGCCAACCTGGAGAAGAATGGTAATCCCAGAACACTTACTTGTGCTCATGGGAAACCTATACTTGAACCAAGAAGGAATAGACAGAGCAGAGCGGGAACACTGCAGGAAAGGTGTATGTAAAGAATGCATCCTATCTCTATACATTTTCAATCTGTATGCAGACCAGACTATTTGGGAGGCTGGACATTATTAGGAGTAATGTGGAATCAGAATTGGAGGAAGGCTCATCACCAACCTGTGTTATGCAGATGACATCACCTTGCTTGCTGAAACTGAGGAGGACCAGAGGTATTTGCTGCAGAAAGTCAAGGACTGCAGCCTCCAATATGAATTGAAACTCAACATCGAGAAGACAAAGAATCTCACCTCTAGGCCAACTGACAGCATCAGGATAGACAGAGAAGAGATTGTGATTGTTGATAACTTCAGCTTACTCAGCTCCACAATCAACACTCTTGGTACTACCAGTCAGGAAATCAAAAGAAAAATTGCACTGGGAAAAATCTGTTGTCAGGGACTTCTCTAGAGTACTGAGAAATGACAATGTCAGTCTGGAGACTAAGGAGTGCCTGATGCAGTCCAGTTCACAATTATTTGCTGTGCATCAGAGAACTGAACAATGACTAAGGATGATAGAAGAATCAAAGCCTTTGAGTTGTGGTTCTGAAGAAGAGGGTTGAACAAACTGCCAGGAGAACAAACAGGTCAGTCCTGGAGAGGGTGAAACCAAGCTGTTCCTTGGAGGCAAGGATTTTTTAGTTCTTTCTCACATACTTTGGGCACATAGCCAAAGGGGACCAGTCTTTGGAGAAAAGCATCATTCTTGGAGGGGTGGAGGGATGTCACAGGAGAGGAAGACACCAGATGAGATGGATTGACTCAGTGACTGGAGAAATGGGATTGGGTCTGTTGGAGATGATGGGATTGGTTCAGGTTAGGGCAGGGTTCAGAGCTATTGTATATGTAAAGTCATAAGGTCATGGACTCAGTAAAGGGACCAGAATATAGGAAATCTTAAGGACAGCTTCACTAAGGGAGTTCCTGGGTAAGGTTCCTTGATCTGAAGTTGGAGGCCAAGGAAGTTGCACTTAAGGTGTATTTGGGCAGGCTTTTATAGCAGGGCCTTGAGAGAGAGGGGAAAGAGTGGGGATATCTCATTGTGGTTTATGGTTCAGTCATTAGTTCTGCCAGGTGGGTGAGGCTGTTCATTCTTTCCCCGTGGCCCAACAGTACATAGGGTCACTATGAGTTGCAGGCAGTATGATGGCACATAACAACAACAACAACAAAAACAGATTTCAAGTGCCACTTGAATGACTCCTATCTGACTATCTGTGGAGCAGCTGTCCTGAAAGGGCATATTCTGTGATGACCATGGAGATATTATAAAGGTACACACATATGTTGCTGAATCATGCATACTCATTGCTATCTTGATCATCTGTGCATATTCCCCACAAGACTCTGGTGACAGCCATCTTGATTCCTCCCCTTTTGAGGAATAAATATGATCATCTTATTCTTTTGACAGGTTAACTCAAAACCTTCCTCTGACCATGAGTAAACATGATTTTCTTTCCCCATATCCAGCATTTAATAGGTTCTCACCCATAATTTTTACTGCAATCAGTGCCTTAGTTCACCATTCTCACAAAAGCAAAAGAAGAGGCAGAAGAGACTAGAGGGGAGTACAGTGCTCAGACACCAAGGTAGCACAGCGTACAGCAATTTTAATGTTTCTTTGGAGAGAAACTTGAGTTCATGGAGCATTATAGTGTAGGCGGGGGCTTTTTATTAACCGATAGAGACAAGAAGAAAAAGATGAGGAGACAAAAGTGAAGATAAAATAGTAAATATAGATTTGTTAGAAAGTGATATCCCAAAGTGACAAATCTCCCTCTCTGGCAGGAAATATGGAAGGAAGGCAGCGTGCTACTGGGGTGACACTCTATTTATGGCCTCTTTCTCTGGCTGGGCCTCCAGGCTGGTGTATGGGCCAATGAGATGATGTCACAGAGAGTTCAAAGTTTAGTGGGCGGTTTTCATTCTGGTCTCTGTTTTCTTGTTGCGTTCATGTGCATTCATGTGCCCAAAGTGTCCTGTCCATTACTTCTGACATCATTAATGTGCCCAAAATGCTAAATCTATACATGTCAATATTGGCTTCCTAGTTGATAGCTTAATTTTTCAGGCATGAAGTTTTGCCTCTTTTCTTGTTTCTACTCTCATGGCTTAGTGGCAAGAAGCTGTGCTGTAATCCCGAAGGCACATAGTTCGAGGCCACCAGCTGCTCCACAGAAGAAGGATGGGCAATCTCCTCCAGCAATCTCCTCCTGTGTGATTAACTGCCTCTGAAAATCTACTGGAAGACCAGCTATGGGTCAGTTTCTACTCTCTGACACACAACAGCAATCCTAACATTATTAAATAAGACATGGTCTAGCATTAAGGGTCAGCTATTATTCCGTTCTGACTTGACAGCTATTAGGATCAGAGAGTTCCAAAGGTAGTGACAGTACATTGAGGAAGAACTGGGAAATAAAGAAAAACAATAAGGGGAAACCAATAAGAATCTGATAACATCGGACCTGAATCACCTGAGTATACATGAACCAATAGCCTCACTCTAATTGCCACTGTTGCAGAAAGCACAAGTATTTGAGTGGAACTTTACTCTCAAAGCTGTTGGAGGAGGTGCAATGTCTGAGCAGAACCAAGAAGAACCTACTTAGTTCTTCAAGCTCAGTCAAAAATCAATGGGTTAGGGGTTAGGGGCTAGGGATTAAATTAGGGTTAGAGTTAGGGTGTCCATTCTCATCTCCATTCATGAGATGGATCTACTCTACCTTTCTGAGAATATTTCTCTGTCTTAATAAATTTTTCTCTGTAAATTTTCCTCTGTGTTAATAAACTTTCCTGTCTTTAGCTATCCTTCTGTCCACATTTTATGTTCTTACTGCATATCATAACATTCATTTCAAGAACCAACCTTTCTAGATTGTGATCAGCCAATGAATCAGGCCTAGGAACTTCCCAATACCCTAACTACAGCAATGGGAAATTAAGTAGGAAAGAGAAACCTTAATATATGTTTGTATTATACACATACTGCTAAGTTTGTAATAATCTTTGACTCATTTTCCCACTTTCTTATTCCCTACTTACACAATATGCTGAATAAAAACTTTCTTTTCAGTGATAACAAAATACTTCCCCCTAAAGCAGTTCAGATTAAGAAGACCTGTCACACAAGCTGTTCATCACAAAGCCTAAGCATACTCTATAAGCAGCCACAGAATTCAGACAATATAAGTAGCTTCAATTGTTCCTGTCTGACAAACTTTACCTTTAATAAAAATTCTCATTTTAAAGTTTTCTGCAAAAAAGTGACCACTGTAGGACTTTCCAGAGGAAGCTACTGTGAAGAAGAAACTCATATCCAATGCTCTATGATGACGAAGTTGCAAAGGGCACTCAACTAGTCTATTCTATTCTTGAAGACCAGCTGTCAATGTTTCCTGATTTCTGTATTATCTCCTTTTTGGGTGGGGAAAGTCTGCCTTTCTCTCTGAAAAATATAGAATAAACATGAACTTTTCTCATACTATTTACCAAACTTACAAATATTTCTTCAAAACTTCCCCTTTCTGAGATTGTATTTCTCAAAGGCATTAAACTGCATGTCTGTATTACTTGCTGTAAGTGAAAATAAAGTTTACTCATCTACACACTTGTTACCAGGAAAATAAGTAGCACTTTGAGTCCAGTTGTGGCTCTATTGGTAACACAATCATAAAATCGTATCACTGGTGTAGCTGTGGTGTTAAGGTTTCCTGTTCAAAATGGCTTCCCTAGTCCTTGACTTTGACTTTGCTATATGGATGTTTTGGGAATAGGTGAATAAGGTATGTTAGTCTATCCACAAGGGGACTGGCTATTCTTGCCAGTAAATTGAGCAGATGCAGTGGCAGAGTTCGGGAATCTCACCATCAGCAAAAAAAAAAAAAAGTGTGCACCCTTCAGAGCCTGAAATTCTTATGCCACCTAGACCTAGCAGCAAGCAAGGCTGAAACAAAGAACCTAAGATTCAACATGAGACAGAGCTGACCTTGGGACTGCTGCCCTTCCATAAAACCAGATTTAAGAGCCTTTGCATAAGTTTTTTGCTATACTGGGGGATAAGAGAAAGTCATAATTGGCCAAACTGACAGCTTTTTAATACTGGCTTAAAGTTATGAGGCTCAAGGCTTGAGGTGTCCATAAGCACACATTTTGGAAGCTATCCTGATTGAATGATTATTTCTTGCTGCCAACCTGAATTATAGCCTTTTGACTTCCCTAATAGGGAACTCTGGTGACCTAGAGGCAAGAAGATGTGCTGCAATCCTGAAGGCATGTAGTTCCAATTCTCCAGCTGCTCCACAGGAGAAAGATGGTCAATTTCTTCCTGTATGATATACCGGCTCTGAAAACCTACCAGAGGATCAGTTATGGGTTCATTCAGATTCAATGATAAACAACAACAACAATGTGGTTCTATATGGCCTTTGAGCTAAAGCAACAGATTTTTAATCCATAGAGTGGTATGATTGATGTTGGGATGAGTAGAAAGAGGTGTGGGAGCATGGGGGACATGTCTGACCTCATGGGAATTGGTTGATGTTGTTGATGGAGACAGTTCTCCTTTGTGGAGTTGGAAAATGTCAGATATGGCCATCCCCATGCCACCTTTGCTCATTTTACACTAGTTTATGACATTATAACAGGATATACATTCAAGCTGGTTAGAAGATGCTTACAAGCATTCCAATTCCACATAGTTATGATGCTTTTTGGAGGAAAAGGTGTTGTAGAATCTAGGAGTGAAGGTAAAAAAGAGGAAAAAAAGCATGACATAAGAGGACACTTATCTTCAAAGAAACTCTTGCAAGATGGCTTCCAATGAATATATAGTAAAACCAAAATCCCTCCCATGGAGCTGACTCCATAGCTAATTCTCTAGCATGTGTTCATTCAGTAGCTGTAAATCACAAGGGAAGAGATTGTCTGTCTTTCTCCCACCAGAGTCACTAGTAGATTCAAACCATCAGAGAGGAACAATCTTTGGCTTAGCAGCACAACTTCCTATTGATGCCACCAGTGCTCCCTCCCCATGTAGAAGAGGCAGAAATTAAATTTTTATTAAAAAAAAAATAGTGCAAAAGAAAGTTATGAAAACCACAGAAGGATTTTTAATATTAATAACAAGTCAAATGGCATTAAAATTGGTTCTCAGCAGCCTCTACAAAATATGCGATTAGTTTAGAGGACAGAAGCCTAGGGATGTTACTGTCGAATCTGTTTCCATCATCTTTCTTTCCTCAGGAGTCCTGTTCACTTGCCCTTTCTCTCTTTTTCCTCCTGCTCAGCTGAAATGATTTGAAATGGCTTTATGTCCCAGAAAGGGGCTCTGGTGAACTAGTGGACAAGTAGTTGTGCTGCCAAGATAAAGGCAGGCCATTTAAATCCACCAACTGTTCTACAAGAGAAGACAGACAATCCTCCCCTATATGATTTACAGTCTCTGAAAATCTGCTTGGAGGTCATCTATGAATCTTTTCCAATTCAAAAGCAACTAGTTCCACGTCACAGATGTTAATCCTTCAAAATCTTTTATTCTTTTGAATGAATGTTAATGTCTAAAAAAAACCCCAACAACAAGAACTTTACAAAGGCTGCTAATGTTTTTTAGCTTTGATAAATAATAGTTCAGAAAAGCTAAATATTTACCACAGTACAAGCCTTGCTAAAACATCAGTGGAAACTTGACTTTTGTAAAAAGAAAAATTAAAACGTACATACTTTGTCCAGTCAGATACTATAATTTTTGTAGGGAGCTTTCATGGTGTAGTCCATAGGGATTTGTCATCCAACATAGCATCTCCCTGGCAGTTTGAATACAATCTAAGTTCCAAGAAAGAAAGCAATCTCCTTCTGTGTGATTTATAGCCTCCAAAAACCTTCTGAGAGGTCAGCTGTGAGACCCTTCCTACTCATCAACAATGAGTTTTTAAAAGTGGGTTTATAATTTTTCTACTGTTCTAACTATGTTTTATAAACCACCTATTGAATCTAACTAAAAACAAGTATGAAATTAAAAGACAATAGAATATTATTGATCCCACAAAAAATAAAAAAGTGAACATTCCTGAAGCCCCCACCCAATAGTAAAACACACACGCACATACATACCCACTAGCCTTCCATTCTTTGCATCTATCTGCCTGTGTGTTTATGTAGCAAAAACAGTATTATCAATCTTACATTTTTGGGCCTGAATTTGACTGTGCCTTTTAATGTGGAGCAGGCTTCTGATACTCAGGTGTTTGCTAATTCCCAAGGAAAGATTAGTACAGCCAGACCTGGTGCTTGGACCAGGAGCACAGTTTTAGCCCCTAGAGTGGACCTACAATGGCAGATGGCCCAGGCTGGCTATGGCAATTGTAAAACATAGTCCACATTTGTTGATAATCTTTCCATTTGAAAGGTGATCTCTAGACTTCCACTCTTTGAGTTTGAGTTCTCTGATTGCAACTAACAGAACCAAACAGAAGTATTATTCCTAGACAAAAGCAGATAGCTTCTACATCCTGTCTTCTGGACTACTTTTTGCTCTTGGAACCCAGCCTCTATGTTGTAGGGAGCCTGTAGGCACATAGCCTGTGTGATTCATCTTTTTCAGGCCTGTTTCCCAGAAAGTCAAAAGCAAGGCTTGCTGAGTGGACACTCTCGGGGTTCCAGACCTGTTCCTGACTAGGACAATTGTCCTACTGTGTCCCTTCTGCCTCTTTCAAGCATCTCACATGGACTCCTTCTCCAAAGTGTAGACATTATCTTAGATGGTGTGCACAGGGTTTCTGTTTTTTTAGGCAACATGTCATTTCTCAATGGAACTTTACAGATCCATTTATGAAATTTTCAGGATGAAAATCCCACTTTTCTATTGAGCAGAAGTGAAAATCAAGAATCCTTGAAAAGAAAAAGAAAAGTTACTCTTTTTTACATTCCTGTCATGGAAACACACAAATCAAGTATAACTCCCTTCCATAACCCTACAAATCTCATGCCCTGGACCCTCCCAGGCCACTATTGGTGGGGTGAGGAAGGTGGTGGGAGGTGAGGCTGCAGTTAAGCCCTGACAGCAGACTGCAGATCAGAACATTCCCTGAAATCTCTGACAGGACTGGTGTTAAGTCCATTTTAAAAAGTAAAATACAGAGATCCTGGACTTCCCAACTTTCAATGAATCTCTTCCCTTTCACATACCCCTAGTCCATTAATTCCTAGACAGTATACTGCGAATTTCAAATTGCGAACTAAGATAGGGCAGGGGTCAAGACTTTAGACATCAAGTGTTTGTGGCTCAGCCCAGGTCCTCAAGTAGGCATCTGTGCCCCAGTGAAAAACTCCTGGGACTATATTCTGACTTATAGTGACTGGCTGGACAGAGCAGAATAGCTCCATACAATTTCTGTGGTAGCACAGTGCTTAAGCACTCAACTGCTGACAAAAATTGAGTGGATTGAATTCAGTCACTATGTGACAGAAAGATGTGGGATCTGCTTCCATAAAGATCAAAGTCTGGGAAACTCTCTAACTGCATTAAATACTGAGTTGTAATCAATTCCATAGCAACAGTTTTGGGGTTTTTTTATCAGTAAGGAAAAGAATGGGCACATCTTTCTCCTACAGAGTGGCTGGTAGGTTCCCACCATTAACCTTCCAGCTGGCTGCTGAGCTCTGAGCTCTTAACCACTGATCATGATACCTTTGAACTGTGCTGAAGGTTATGAAACAGTCCTCCTCATCAGTCACAGTTCTCCTCCCAACATTTTCCTTCTGCTTCAGAAATCCTCCTCTCCATTTCACAGATATGAGCCTCTGAGATCCTACAAGCCTCAAGGACTTAAGATGACCACAGAGAACATTTCCATTGTACCCAGCAGGGTCTTCATTAGTTCAGGAGGGACAGAAGGCACAGCTCCCAGAAGGAAGTTGCATTCTGAAAGATGAAGGGTGCACATGTAAGCTAGCTGCATCACTTCTTATGTCTTAATCCTCCCCCCATTTTAGATAGCCAATTTTTAATTCACCCAGTCTTATCAAATCAGTTGTCTGAGGAAACAAACATGTCTTTTTCTCTTGAAGAATATTCTATTACAGTTGAATCTTTATCTATAAAAAAAGATCCACTCTAGAGCAAACCAACAAATATTAGTAATAAACATTAGCTCACAGAACAAAACATTTTCTCTTCATCTGGTTGGGTTCTGGTCAACACAGCTCCAGCCATTCTTGCGTAGGGCCAAATTGCCATTAGTCACTAACTCAGGAGTCCACATTGTCTCCAGTGTTTTAGACTGGTTCGTCCCCTTACTCAACCATAGCCCAACATGGGCCAAGTCAGCATTATCAGGGATCTTCAGGGCCCTTGCTCCACAAACCAATAACTGTCCATCTATGCATTCATCATGCTAGATGAACAGTGCTGAAGGAACAAGTCCAAACCTAGCCTATCTCTTCATTATTGCATATCTCCTGCTTTACTCATCAAATGCATCCAGCTGATCACCATAAGTTGAGCATACTCACCAGTTTCTTTTACCTTTTTAAGTTAGAAGAGAAGTTCTTATACTTCCTCCTTCCTCTCATAAAGTAGACCTAGGTGGTCAACATGAGTTAAGCATACTCATCAGCTTTCCTTTGCCTGTATTTATCAGTAAAGTTTCATTTTTACTATTTGTCTTCTTTCAGATATAACTTTCCTCAGAATACTGGATGAAGCTTAATCTTTCTTAGGCTAAGATCCACACTCTATACTAAATCCTACTACTTACTACAAACATTCTTTTAGGGTAAATTTTCTCCTTTTTGAATTTTCAATTAATATCCAACTGGCTTACATTTTCCCTCTAAATTACAATGTGTCCCCATCAGCAATATACCTTAACATTAAATAAATACACATCCTAGTCATTTTTTACAATATATCATAACATTAAATCAACGACAAAAAACCCAAAACAGAAACAGAAATACTCATGAAGTTAAATAAATAAAAATCTTAACACATAAATCTTTCAAGGAATTAACAGTTTTAGCTTCATTCTCTACCATTTTGTCTTGGGCCATAAAGCACTTTCTCAACTGATCTTTCAAGAAGCCTTTTGGATTATCTCCTCCAAGTTAGAGAAAGAAACAATAACCATTTTAATTGTACAACTTCCTAAGCAAAACATTCACAAAACCAAACCACGTTTTTTTGAGTTGGAAATGATGAATCCCACTCTTTCTGACACCAACTGTTTAGAGAGCAGAAAATGGGACATGGGGGTACACAGTTGTGAGTATCTTTCTGATAGGGCCAGAGTGAGTGAGAACAGCACTTCCCCAGAGCAGAAAGCAGATAACGAACCCGCAGTGCAGCCCCATGATGCCTATAGAGCCACACAAGCAGCAACAAGTTCACTTATTCATTGTCGACTCACAGACTTTTCTCACAGTTGTGCTACCAAGAGTAAAGTTTATTAGGGAAATAGATTGGGGAATGGGAGAGGCAAAAAAAAATCTCACAATAAAAATCCAGGTTTAGTCCAGCAGTCCCAAGAGAGATCAACAGCAAAACACAATACCTTAATTAGTAAAAGTCCTGGTTTCAGCTCGGCAACACAAATTTAAGAAGATTCTGATTTCCCCAATCATCAAAAAGTGGCCACCAACCCAAAGGTTCCACAGAATTGTATGTACTTACAAGCCCTGGAGGGAAGGGGACATGCAGCACTTGTTGCAGATGAGCAAATGCAGCTTTCAGTATGGACTACATCTCGACATTAAAACAAGAGCCCTCATAATGGGACCAATGTTGTTGTTATATGGAGTTGAATCAACTATGACTCATAGTGACCCTATGAAGAATGACTCTGAACCTTGCCTTTTTCTGAGCCAATTTCACAGTCTCTGACACACCTGGCTCCATTGTCATAGTTACTGTGTCACTCCATCTCATGTAGGCTCTTTCTCTCATACACTGACCCTCCACCATTCTAAGCATGATGTCCTTCTTCAAGGCCTTGTCACTGACAACATGTCCAAAGTATGCAAGATGGAGTTTCAAAATTCTAGCTTCCAAGGAGCAACTTGATTTCATTCTCTCCAAGACAGACTTGCTTGTTCTTTTGACAGTTTGTGGTATGTTCAATACTTTTCTCAAGCAAAGGCATCAGTTCCTTCTGTTACCCCTATTCATTGTTCAGCTTCTGATGGATCAATTGAGAAGACTATAGCCTAGATTAGGCACACACCTTAGTCTTTAGACTGACATTGCTGCTCTTTAGGATTCTGGAGTGGTCCTTGACAGCAGATTTTCGCAGTGTAACTCATTTTTTTATTTCCTGACTGCAGGCACCAAGGGTATAGACTGTGGATTTGACCAAGATGAAACAATTAAAAACCTCAATCTTTTAACCTTCTATCATGACACTGCTTATTGGTCCAGTGGTGAGGATGTTGTTTTCTTGATGGTGAGATGCAATTTATATTGAAGGTTGCAGTCCTATATCTTCTGCAGCACTTCAAGTCCACTTTAGTTTCAGCAAGCAAAGTGGTGTCATCTGCATAACGCTGGTTGTTGATGAGTCTTCCTCCTATCCTGATGCCACATGCTTCTTCATGAATCCCAGCCTAATTAATTAATTAATTCATTCATTTTAAAACCTAATTCACCCCAGCCTTCTGAATCATTTGTTCAGCATATAGATTAAAAAGGTAGAAAGCATATATTCCTGATGCACTCCTTTCCTGATTTTGAACCATGCAGTGTTCCCTTCCTCTGTGCAGGCAACAAATTTTTTTATCTAGGTATAGGTTTCACATGAGCACAATCTAGTGTTTTGGGATTCCCTTTCTTCTCAAGGTTAGCCACAATTTGTTCTGATTCACACAGTCAAATGCCTTTGCATAGGTGATAAAACACAAATAGACATCCTTTTGGTACTCTCTGCTTTTAGTTAAGATCCTTCTGACAGCAGCCATAATTTAACTTTAGTGTCAATGCCTCTTCTAATCCAGCTTGAGTTTCTGGAAGTTTTCTGTCAATGTGCTATTCTACTTACTTTTGGATAATTTTTCATTAAGATTTTTGCTTGCATGTAATTATTAGTGATATTGTTTAATAACTTCCACATTCTGCTAGGTCACCTCTTTTGGGAATTGGAATAAATATGGATCTTTTCCAGTTTGTTGGTCTCTAGATATCTTGGCACAACCTGGAGAGTGCATCCAAGGCTGTATCTGTTTTTTGAGATACGTCAGCTGGTATTCTACCAATTCCTGGGGTCTTCTTTTTTGCCAATTCTTTCAGATCAGCTTGAACTTCTTCATTTACTATCATTGGTTCTTGATTATATGCTACTTTCTTAAATAGTTATATGCAAGCCTTTTCTTTCAGCATTTTTTTTGTACAGTGATTTGGTGTATTCCTTCCATTTTCTTTTGATGCTTCTGGGATCATTCAATATTTTAAACATAGCATCTTTCAGTATTACAACTTGAAGCTTCAGTTGTTCGTCAGCTCTTTCAGCTTGAGAAATGTAGAGTGAATTCTTTTCTTTTGATTTTTTACTCTAGTTGTTTGTACATTTTGTTATTATACTTTGCTTTGCCTTCACAAGCAGTCCTTTGAAATCTCCTGTTCATTTCTTTAATGTCGTTTCTTCCCTTTGCTTTGGCTTCCTAGCATTCTAATGCAATTCTAATACAGAGTCTCTTTTGACATCCACCTTGGTGTATTCTTCCTGTATTTGTAATGATGTTTTGCTTTCTTCATGGGTATCCTTAATATCATCCCACAGCTCATCTGGTCTTCACTCATTATTTGTCAATGACTCAAAATTATACTTGAGATGGTTTTTAAATTCAGTTGGGGTAGACTCAAGGTCCTATTTTATTTCAAACACTAAGCAAATAAAAAAACATTATTATAGAGAAAGTATTGAAATTGTCAACAATTTCACTTTATGTGGAGCTACAATCAACATCTGTGGCAGCAGCAGTTAAGAAATTAAGATATGTTCCAGAATAAGAGGTGCATTGCAAGGTGGACTGGGGGTAGGTGTGGGAAGGAGAGGGAGGAAAATGTGTAACAATGAATGAATGAAAACTTTTATGTAGACTTTTGTTAAAATCACACTTTAAAAAGTAAATAAAAGATTTTTTAAAAGAAGCGCTGTTTGGTTGTTTTTTTTTTTTTTTTTTTGTTTTTTTTTAAAAAGGAAAGTCTAGGATGCTAGGATGCCATTTTAAAACTAATGTATACCAGAGCCAAACCATAGTATTTTCAACAACTTCCTATACACTTGAAAGTTGGACAATGGATAAGGATGACAGAAGAATTGATGTCTTTGAGTCGTGGTGTTGGAGAAGAGTAAGGGATATATCACAGACAGCCAACCAAAAGTCTCTCTTGTACTAAATGTAACCAGCCTGCTCCTTGGTAGCAAGGATGGTGATACATAGTCTCACATGCTTTGGGCATGTTGTTAAGAGGAGCCCAGTCCTTGGAAAAGACATCATACTTGGAAAGGTGAAGGGTCAGAGAAAGTTGAGATCGACACAATGGCTCTAACAATAGGCTTGAGCATATCAGAGATTTGAGGATGGCACAGGATAAGGCAAGGTTCTGATCTTCTGTCCAAAGGGTCACTGTGAGTGGTGATCTTCTAATGGCGCCATAGGCCAGTAACAGGCCCTGGAGCTGGAACGCCAAAGCTATTCAGAAAATAAACGCAGGAAACAACATAGGCAACCACAGTAGGGAAGGATGGTTTGCCTGCATAGCAGGCATTTCAGGTGAGAAGAACAAGGTGCAGGCAAGTGGTGAGGGAGGTGTAGAGGCGGGGGCGCCACCTGTGCAAAGGCCGCGAAACAGACTTCCGGATGCACTGAGGCCTGGCCTCCCCGGGGCGGGTCCTGTGATCTGGCCTCTGTGCGCCTCGCAGGGCGTTCCCGGAGTGTCAGTGCGGCCGGCCCACGCTGAGCGACACCAGTTGGCTCTGCGCGGTGCTGAGCGATTCTCCTATTGGGCATGTCCCGCCGCGGGGGAACCAGGTCTTCAGGGGTGTCTGCCCCGTCCACCCCGAGGAATCACACAGGTGAGAGCCCTCCCGAGTCTCCGCTCCCCTGTCGCTGCCAGGCAGCCTGATTGAGCGAGGACAAACGCCAGACCTTCTCTTCTGGCTTATGGCCTCCCGGCTCCTCAGCTGGTCTGACGCTGGGCGGCGAGCTGCCAAACTCAGGAGACGGGCACCCACAAGTGCAGTGGTGCTCATGACGCCCCTAAGTCCCACTTTGGGATCTGGATGCCCCGAGATGAGGTTCCTGAGGTCCCCGTATGCCCGGCTCCACACCCGCTCGGTCTTGCGCCCTCCTTGGTGCCACCACTGGGGCTGGGGGAGTGCAGCTATGGGAAGAAATGAAAGTGAACTTCACCTTTGAAGGGTAGGAGGGCGTGGCTCCACTCCCTTTTGGTCTTGTGGGCCTCAGACCTTGGGGTCTGCCACTGCTTGGTCCCATGGAAGCTGTGAGAAGGAGCATTAACCCATCCCTACAGGGGGCACTCTAAAGTACTCAAGGGCAACGGTGTGCCTCTGTAGACTAAGGTGCGTCTGATACAGGCCATGGTCTTTGTAATCACTTGTTATGCATCAGAGAGTTGGACAATGACTAGGGAGGATAGAAGGAGAATTGATGCCTTTGAGCTGTGGTGCTGGAGAAGAGTATTGAATGTACCCTGGACTGCCAAGAAAACAAACAGATTCATCCAGCAGAGGGTTAAACTAGGCTGCTCCTTGGAGGCAAGGATTCTGGGACTTCGTCTGACATACTGGAGAGGGATATCATGCTTGGGAGGGTGGAGGGACAGCACAGGAGGGGAAGACCCTCTATGAGGTGGATTGATTCAGTGACTGGGGTAATCGGGATGGGTGTGCCAGAGGCAGTGCGATTGGCACAGGATAGAGCAGGGTTTAGAGCTGTTGTACATAGGGTCACTATGAGTCACAAACGACTCAACGGCACATAACAAACAACAACGGGGGACAATGAGTCAGGAATGGGTGGAGGGGTAGTGGAATCTAATCCAGAATTCACAAGGTTTAGAGGTTGGAAAGTGTTTAACTTAAAGAATGTTCCAGTTTTCATGTCTGTGCCCATTGCTAAGAAAAGCATCTGGAATCTCAGCGTTCAGTGCTTGATTTTGCTACAAAATTATGAGTCGCCTTTGACCCATAGCGACACTATGTACAGCAGCTCTGAACCCTGCCCTGTCCTGACACAGTCTCACTGACTCTGACATACCTATCCCCATCGCCCCAGTTACTGTATCAATCCAAACCATTCTGCATCTTCGTCTTCTGCACTGTCCCTCCTTTCTTCAGAGCATGATGTTCTTCTCCAAGCACTGGTCCCCCTGGCCATATATCCAAAGTATGTGAGATGGAGCTTCAAAATCCTAGCCTCCAAGGAGAAACTTGGTTTCACCCTCTCCAAGACAGAATTCTTTGTTTTCTTGGAGGTTCATGGTATGTTCAAGACTCTTCTCTAGCATCACAATTTAAAGGCATCAATTCTTCCATCATCCTTAGTCATTGTCCAGCTCTTTGATGCATAGCAAGTAATTGCGAAGACCATGGCTTGGATCAGGTGCACCTTAATCTCTAGACTGACATCATTGCTTCTCAGTACTCTGGAGAGGTCCCTGACAGCAGATTTTCCCAGTGCAATTTGTCTTTCGATTTCCTGACTGCTGGTGCCAGCGTGTTGATAGTGGAGCTGAGCAACCTCAATCTCTTAACAACCTCAATCTCTTCTCCATCTATCATGGTGCTGCCAATTGGCCTAGTGGTGAGAATCTTTGTCTTCGATCCATATTGAGACCAGTCCTTGACTTTCTGCAGCAATGGCATCTTGGGAAGACAAAGTAAAGTATTATAATGAAATGTTTAAGGAGATGGAGTCGGAAAATCAAAAGGGCCAAACTGTCAGTATTTCTTAAGTTGAAGGAGCTAAAGAACAAATTGAAGCCGTGTGTTGCTATACTTAAGGACATTATGGGCAGAATATTTAATGATTCAGGAAGCATTAAAAGAAGATGGAAGGCACAGTTTGATGGTTGGGAGGAGGGGTGGGTGGGTAAAGGAAATGGGAAAGATCTGGTGTGAAAAACAATGTATACAAATTCTTTAAGCAATCCAGTAAAAAATAAAAAATGTACTTAAAATTAATTAAAAAAACAAAATAAAACAACACAGTGAGATACCATCTCACCACAGTATCAGTGGCAAACAAAGTTTAACAGGACTGCAAATGATAAAGTTTGGAGAGGATGTAGAGAAATTGGAGCTTTGTTGGTGGGATTGTAAAATGGTATAACCATTTTGGAAGGCAGTTTGGTGTTTTCCTCAAAAAGTTGAATATAGAAATGCCGAAAAGAAAATGGGAGGGAGTATACAGAGTCTCTGTACAAAAAAAGAATTGGCTGACACAGAAGAATCTCAAGGAACAACAAATGATCAAGAGGCAATGTGTGAAAAACACTTTATATACGAACTTTATGAACTTTGTATATAAACTAGTATAAAATAAAATTTAAAAAGAGGCAATGGTGATGAAGGAGGAAGTTTAAACTGCTCTGAAGGGCTTGGCAAAAAATAAGGCCCAGGAATTGATGGAATACTAAATGAAATATTTCAACAAAATTATAAACTTTTTAAAAAGAGAACAAACCAACCAGGATTCTGATGTCAAAGGCCCTGTGAAAGCTCTCCTCCCATGGTCATCAGACTGAGGTGAAAGTCATGTGCACCCTAGTGCCTCCTGCATGGTCTTGAGGCTACAGTTTGGTTTTAGGCATTTTTGTGTTCCTTTCAGTAGGGAGGAAAACGGAAGACTTGGAGGGGTGGGCTCTCTAGGGTGGTCCTACTTCAATTCATGCTCAGTCCGGACCTGGAGGTATTTGGGAATTCTTTAAGCTCCATGGAGAAAAGATGGGACCTTCACTCTACAGAAATGTGTAGTGCCACAGCAGCAGTCCT
Organism: Elephantulus edwardii; assembly: GCF_000299155.1. NCBI lineage: Eukaryota > Metazoa > Chordata > Mammalia > Macroscelidea > Macroscelididae > Elephantulus > Elephantulus edwardii. The sequence goes on along the minus strand of NW_006400102.1, from coordinate 1,738,072 downwards.
GATTTAATGAAATGACACCTGCCCCATTACCTGCTGTGCATTTGAGAAAGGCAGTTTCTCACAGATAGAAAACTGAAGGTCAGAGGCCTTTACTGGGTCCCAGGCTATTTTATCTCCACTTTGGGCTTCTGTGGAGGAATGCTTAGCTCCTCCGCAAGCCCAGGCTGCTGGAGGAAGGACCAATGAACTTACCCAGCCTGGGTCCTGAGATGTGGGCTCCTCAACACCACCTGGGTTTGGCAGGGGGCTCAGAGCTATCTAAAATTAGCCTGGGGTTAGGAAGTGACCCATGGCCTTCAGACTCTGTTAGGGGATGCCTGCACGTAGTAGAACATAGTTGTGTTTGCATCCAAAAGGCCACTTGCAGTAGAATCTCAGTACAGAGGGCAAAGAATAAAAAGTAAGCACAGCACTGAGTTGATTTTGACTCAGTGATACAATAGAACGAAGTAGAACTGTCCTATAGGATTTCCAAGGCTGCAGTCTTTTTCAGAAGGGAGCTCTGGTGACCTAGTGGTAAGAATCTGCACTGAAGGTAGGCAGTTTGAGTCCTCCAGCTGCTCTCTGGGAGAAGGATGAGTGAGTTCATCTCATGTAATTAACTGTCTCTGAAAACTTGCTGGAGGGTCAGCTATGGGTCAGTTCTGACTTGATGGTAAACAACAAGAACAACAACAACAACAACACAACTGGAATCGCACCTCTGATCTTGGGTGATCGATCACCTTACCTTTCTACTTCAGTTTTTCATGCACAAAGTGGCAGTGCTACAGAGCTATAGACTCAAAGGAGCTCTGGTGATTCAGTGTGTTACATGATGTGCTTCTAACTGATAGGTTAGTGGTTTGAATCCAACAGCTCAGTTGCATCACAGGAGAAAAATGTGCAGTCTCCTTCCATAAAGATTTGCAACCTTGAAAACACAGCAGAGGGTCAGTGGGAGTCAAAATTGACTTGTGGCAGTAGGTTTTTGTTTGGTATACACAGCCGAGGTGGAGCTCAGAGAGGGCTTGCTGCACCCATGTGCATTGTCATGTTCTGCTGCAGGACACTGCTGCTGGCCACAACTCCACCATTTTTCTATACTGTGGTCCCCAGCTTTGAAAAAGGGCATGACTACCTCTTCAGTGGGTATGTGACATGGAGGTGTGCTGGGAAGTTCAGACCAGTTGGGATAGTATGTTACCCAATCAGTAAAATTGACCTGTTACTCTGTACTTCTCAGTAGAAGTGAAAATTCTGTTAAATAATTCTGTTTCTTGTTGTCCCTGCCCTACCTACATCTCCAGAACACAGTGCAGAGCAGAAATTTATAACTGAATGTTGTTAAACTGGGGGATGGATCCCAGCTAGTCAGGCCCCAGGTTCTAATCCCTGTCTCCTGTCAGGCCATCTGCCTGGTGCTGCCAAACCCTGCCCCTTTCCCAAGCCTGCCCTGGCCTGATTCCCGGGCAACTCCTACTCCCTCATATCAAAGAGAATGCTCAGGAATGCAGTGAGGTTGGAGGAGGAACACAGACTTCCAGGAGCTAAAGATGACCATCCTGGTAGCCCTAGAAAGGTCCTTGGAGGATAGGGCCCCAGGAACAGTGGTCATGAGCTGGAGGGGGAATCATGTGAGGCCTGATGAAGTCAGAAGGACACAGGAGTACATTCTTGGGCCTGCAGCCCTTTCTTCCAGGAGAGCAATGTCCATTTCTTTTGAAGCCCATTGAGAAGTCGGTGTTAATCAAAACAAGAGTCACAAACCCCTTTAGGATCAGCTTTGACCTCCTGCTGGGTATAGGGCTGAGCTGCTGATTCCTCTTACTTTCCACGCTCAGAGGTCTGAGCTGTATGTTTCTCCTAGACTCATAGCATCTGCTCTGGAGGAGAATACATAGTCCAGGGACTAAGACTTCCTGCCTTCAGAGGGGCCTGGAGACCACCTAGGCTGGACTGACTTGAATAGGTTGGAAGCTCATGTAAATGCTTCCTAGGGCAGCTGACCTAGAAGATCTGGGCCTAACTTTGGAGGCTGTATTCAAACTCAGGTCCCAGGTCCCATGCTTCTGTGTGCTCTTATTCCCTAGAGCTCTGAGAAATCCTGCAACAATGTTCCCCTTTCCCACTTGAAGAAATAGTAGAAAAGATTTCAGTGCTGGCAACTGTGAGGTTTACTGATTACCTGTTCCTGCACCAAATAAGGTCAGATGTGGGGTCATTTCCTCAGAGGGAAAGTTCCTCAAACTCTGTGTTTGCAGACTGAAAAAACTGACCTAGAGACAGACTGAAAAAAACATATAGGACAGAAAACTTACTGACCAAGGGGAAGCAGCTCTGCAAGGTCCTGGCAACAGCTAAGGATAATTTTTGTCTAAGGGTGTGGGAAGAAGTAACCCACTATTTGTACCCCACACAACAACTCTCCCAATGATTAGGTTAAAGAATGCATAGCTTAAGCAGCAGTCATTGCTTGACAGTGACTAGATCTGTAAACATCGCTAGAAAGAAGGAGGACAAGGGATAATCTGCCCCATAGCTATTCACTAATAGTCTTCTAAGGAAGACAAATCTAAGAAGACTCCAACTAGTGCATCTAAATTCCAAAATCAATCTCCATAATAGTCTATGTGTTTCCTACTGCCAAAGGGGCCCTTTAGAGTAGTGAGAGAAGATCTTCACCCTGAAACCCACAGCGTCCCTTTTCAGCAGGAAGTAGCTAAGAGAATACGCCATCCCCTTTTCCTTATGACTCAGGGTGAAGTCTCTCTCAGGGAGGAGTGATAGGGAATGGCAAAGGACACACTGACAAAGAAGATTAATCAGAACTGGCTTTGACAAGCACTGTGGCATTTGGACAAGAACAAACTGGGAGGAGGGTAGAGAGAATAGTGCAACAATGAATGAATGGAAACCCAAAATCTCTGTAAATGTTTATGAAAATTAATAAAATATAATTATAGAAAAAAAAAGAAGACTCCAACTAGATCAACATAGATATGGTCATTTGGGGGCATTTACGCCATATATTTACAGTTTTGTTTGGAGCCACAATCAACATTTTTGGTATCAGCAGTCAGGTACAAAGTTCACTGTCCGGGATCTCTCCAAAATACTGAAGAGCAATGATATCAATTGGAAGACTAAGGTGCACCTGATTCTCACTTGCTATGCAACTGAGAACTGGGTGATGAACAAGGGTGACAGAAGAATTGATGCCTTTGAGTTGTGGTGTTGGAGAAGAGTACTGAATATTCCATAGATTGCCAAAAGGACAAACAGTTATATCTTGAAAAAAGTGCAGATGGAGTGCTCCTTGGAGGCAGATATGACAAAGTTTCATCTCTCATACTTTGGACATGTTGCTAGGAGAAGCTATTCCTTGGAAAATGATATTGTGCTTGGAAGGGTGGGATGTCAGCTAAAGAAAGGAAGACTCTCATTGAGATAAATTGACACAGTGACTGCAGAAATGGGCTGAAATGTATCAGACAGAATGAGGATGACACAGGATAGGACAGGATTCAGATCTGTTGTTTGTAGAGTTGCAATGACTCGTTGCACTAGACTCGATGGCACCTAACAACATCATGCCTCCAGTGAAGGTAGAGGTATCTGCCATGGTCAAAGGAGTAGAGACTTAAATGGGGACCCGGGCAAGGTTAGAGCCAAGTAGAAGAGCAGTGGGGAGGTGGTTGCTGTTGTTGTTTTGTTTTGTTTTGCTTTATTTTCATTCACTCTTTATTGCACTTTTCTCCCTGCCCAACCCTCCCCCTACAATTTGCTTTTCTTTTTGAAAAGTAAAAGAAAAACTTATTTTACCTTTTACCTTTTTTCTGAACACCTGTCATAACAATAATATCTAATCATATATCCCTTTTAAACAGCTCTCTCCCTCATCTGTTTGAATGCACTATACATTATTTATCCCATCTTTCTCAGTCTTCCCCCAACCCCTATGTCAGTCCTCTTTTATAACAGTGACATTAACCTATATTTGTCTTTTTATGACTGAGATATTTCACTCAGCATAATATCCTCCAGGGTCACCCATTTTGTGTAATATTTCATGAGATCCTTGTTTTTCAGTGCCTCATAATATTCCATTGTGTGCATATACCAGAGCTTCTATGTCCATTCATTTGTTGATGAACACTTGGGTTGTTTCCAACTCTTTGCTATTGTGAACAAAGCCGAAATAAACATAGGTGTGTATGTATCTCTTTGGATGGCAGTTATGGTTTCTTTAGGATATATTCCCAATAGTGGAATTGCAACTTTTTGAGAAAGCACCATACTGCTTTCCATAGTGGTTGAACCATTTTACACTCCACCAACAGTGAATAAGGGTTCCAGTTTCTCCACAACCTTGGCAGCATTTAGTGTTTGCTATTCTGTTCAGTTTTGGGTTGTTTACCTTTATCTTGTTGTGGTGCTCGAGTATTTTATAAATTCTAGATATAAGTCCTTGTCGTCTGACATGTCATTACCAAGTATTTTTCCCCAATCTGTGGCTTCCTTTTTACCCTGTTGGAGAAGTTTTTAGATGTGCATAGAGATTTGATTCTTAGAAGGTCCCATTCATCTATTTTATCCTCTCTTGGTTGTAGAGTTTTCTGGATACTTGGAAAACTGTTTATGTTGTGGATTAGGACTTTTAGCGTTCTTCCAAGCTTTTCTTTAATGAAGGTTAAGTCCTTGGTGTTAGTCCTAGGTCCATGATCCACTTTGGTTGGTTTTTGTGTATGGAGTGAGGTGTGCATCTTGCTTGAGTTTTCTGCAGTTATCCAATATTGCCAGCACCATTTATTAAAAAGACTGTTGTTTTCCCACTTAACTGATTTTATCTCCTTTTCAAAAATCAGTTGGCTGATTTCTGGGTTCTCAAGTCTATTCCATTGACCTATGTGTCTGTCATTGTAGCAGTATAATGCTGTCTTGACCACCACGGCAGTGTAGTAGATTTGAAATCAGGGAGTGAGATGCCTCCTGCCTTGTTTCTCTTTTTAAGGAGTGCTTTGCTTATTTGGTGCTTCTTTCATTCCAAATGAAGTTGGAGATAGCCTTTCCCATCTTGTTGAAGAATGGAATTGATATTTGTATTGGAATTGCATTTAATGTGTAAATTGTCTTCGGTAGTATTGTAATTTTCACAATATTGAGTCTTCCTATCCATGAGCAGGGGATATTCCTCCATTCTCCAGGTCTCTTTTTGTTTTGGTTTTTTAAAAATTTTACTTTATTAATTTTAATGAACATTTACAGAGATTTTGGATTTCCATTCATTCATTGTTGCATTTTTCTCCCTGCCCACCCCTCCCCACCCCCCATTCGCTCTTCTCTTTGAAAAGTAAAAGAAAAATTCCTTCTAGTGTGTACAATCCTCTCCCCCTACCCCGAGTACACTCCATTATGCAACCTTTATTCTGGACTCTTGTCATAAACATAATACCCAATCATATATCACTTTTAAACTGTTCTCTCCCTCATCTGTTTCAGTGCCATATACATAATTTATCCAATTTTTCTCAGTCTCATCCCAACCCTGATGTCAGTCCCATTCTACAACAGTGGCACTATGTAGTATTTGTCCTTTTGTGACTGTGTTATTTCACTCAGCATAATGTCCTCCAGGATCATCCATTTTGAATAATATTGCATGAGTTCCTTGTTTTTCAATGCAGCATAGTATTCCATTATGTGATATACCAGAGCTTCTCTATCCATTCACTTGTTGATGGGCACTTAGGTTGTTTCCAGCTCTTTGCTATTGTGAACAAAGCTGCACTAAGCATGGGTGTGCATATATCCACCTAGGTGGCAGTTATGGTTTCTTTAGGGTATATTCCCAGTAGTGGAACTGCTGTGTCAAATGGTATCTCTATTTGCAACTTTTTGAGAAAGTGCCATACTGCCTTCCACAGTGGTTGCACCATTTTACACTCCCACCAACAATGAATAAGGGTTCCAGTTTCTCCACAACATTGCCAGCATCTTCGCCTGGTTGTAGATTTTTCAGGATGCTTGGAAGACTGGTTTTGTGGTGTATTAGGACTTCTAGAGTTCTTCCAAGCTTTTCTTCCATGACATGACATGGTTTTAATCCTAGGTTCATGATCCACTTTGGTTGGTTTTTGTGTATGCAGTGAGGTGTGGATCTTGCTTTAGTTTTCAATTTTGCCAGCACCGTTTGTTAAAAAGGTTGTAGTTTCCTCACTTAACTGATTTCATCTCTTTGTCAAAAATCAATTGACCATAGGTAGATGGGCTGATTTCTGAATTTTTCTATTCTATTCCATTGATCTATGTGTGTCTGTAATTATACCAGTACCACACTGTCTTGACCACCACGGCAGTAGAGTAGAATTTGAAATCAGGGAGTGAGATGCCTCCTACCTTGTTTCACTTTTTAAGGAATGCTTTGTTTATTCTGGGCCTCCTTCCATTCCAAATGAAATTTGAGATAGCCTTTTCCATCTCGTTGAAGAATGAATGGAATTGGTATTTGTATTGGGATTGCATTGAACGTGTAAATTGCCTTTGTTAGTATTGTCATTTTCATAATATTGAGTCTTCCTTTCCATGAGCAAAGGATATTCTTCCACTTCTCCAGGTCTCTTTTTGTTTCTTGTAGTAATGTTTTGTAATGGTCTTTGAATAGATCTTTTGTGCTTCTGGTTAGGTTTACTCTCAGGTATTTTGTCTGTGATTAGCAATTGTGAAGGATATTGTTTTTCTAAACTCCAGTTCTGTTTTCTCTTTGTCAATATAGAGAAATCCAATTGATTTTTATATGTTGATCTTGTATCCTGACACTTTGCTGAATTGGTCAACCATGTCCAGTAGTTTTCTTGCTGAGTCTTTAGGGTTTTCTAAGTATACTATCATATCATCTGTATAGAGAGATAATTTTGCTTCTTCTTTGCCAATTTAGATAGCTCTTATTTCCTTCTCTTAGTGTAATTGCTAAGGCTTCTCATACAATATTGCATAGGAGAGGTGATAGTTGCCTAGTTTCTGTTCTCAGAGGGAATGTCTTTAACCTCTCTCCATTGATAACAATGTTGGCTCTCAGATTTGCGAGTATGCTTTTTACTATATTGAAGAAATTCTCCTCTAATCCTATTTTGTTGAGTGTTTTAATCCGGAAAGGGTACTGGATTTTGTCAAAGGCCTTTTCTGCATCCATTTATAGGATCTTGTGGTTCTTGTTCTGCACTTTGTTAATGCGATGAATTACGCTGATTGTTTTTCTTATGTTGAACCATCCTTGCATACCTGTTAAGAATCCCACTTGGTCATGGTGAATTATTTCTTTGATGTATCCTTGGATTCTACCGGCCAGGATTTAATTCAGGATTTTTGCATCTATGTTCATAAGATATATTGGCCTATAGTTTTCTATTTTGGTGGTGTCTTTTACTGGTTTTGGTATCAAGGATATGTTTGCTTCATAGAATGAGTCTGGGAGAATTTAATCTTTTTCTATTTTCTGAAACAGTTACGTAGAACTGGTGACAGTGCTTCTCTGAATTTTTTATAAAATTCACTTGTAAAGCCATTTGGAGCAGAGCTTTTTTGGTTGGAAGTTGTTTTATTACTTTTTCAATTTCTTCTTTTGTAATGGGTCTTTTTAGGTGTTCAATTTCTGTTTGTGACAGTTTAGGTAGGTGTTTCTAAGTGTTTGTCCATTTCCTGCAGGATTTCATATTTGTTTGAATATAGTTTTCCATAATATTCCAATATTAGCCTTTTTATATTAGTTTGTTCTGTTGTGATGTTGCCTGTTTCATCTTTTATTAGGATTATTTGTGTCTTTTCCTCCTTTTGTTAGTTTTGCTAGTGGTTTGTCGATTTTATTGACCTATTCAAAGAACCAACTCCTAGTTTTGTTGATGGTTTCAATTGTTTTTCTGTTTTTCTCTTTCATGTCTTTCTGCTCTAATTTTTGTAATTTCAGGTTTTTTAGAGGGTGTTGGGTTTTCTTACTGTTCTTTTTCAATTTGTTGGAGATGTTAGGGTACAGAGTCAATGTTCATTTTTTCCTGCCTTTTGATATGTTTGTTTTGCTATAAATTGACTGCTGGTTACTGCTTTGGCTGTTTCTCAGAGGTTTTGGTAAGTGGTGTTTTCATTGTCATTTGTTTCAAGAAACTTTCAATTTTCCTTTTTTTAATTGATGGTATACCAAGTGATATATTTCAACTAACATATACTGCTCTAGATGTTCTCACCAAGTTGTGCCAAGAAATCTGGAGAATAACCACTTGGCAAACTGACTGGAAGAGATGTGTATTTGTTCCCATTCCAAAGGAAGGTGATCCCACAGAGTGTGGAAATTATCAAATATCATTAATATCACATGCAAGCAAGATTCTGTTGAAGATTATCCAAAAATGACAGCACATCAACAGAGAACTACCAGAAGTAAAGGCTGGGTTTAGACGAGGTCATGGTACTAGAAATATTGTAGCTAATGTTAGATGGATCTTGGCTGAAAGCAAGGAGTACCAGAAGAATGTCTATCTTTGTTTCATTGATTATGCAAAAGTATTGACTGTGTGGATCATAAAAAAACTGTAGCTAACTCTAAGAAGAATGGGAATCCCAGAATGTTTGATTGTGTCAATACGAAACCTTTACTTGGACTAGGAGGCAGAAGCCAAGAAACTCTGCATGGTTCAAAATTAGGAAGGGTGTATGCCAGGGATTTATCCCATCTCCATACCTTTTCAATCTTTATGCACAACAGATTATTGGGGAGGCTGGGCTCTATGAGGAGAAATTGGCATCAGGATTGGAGGAAGAATCATTTACAATCTGCGTTATGCAGATGACACAACCCTGTTTGCTGAAACTGAGGAGGACCCAAAGTGCTTGCTGTGGAAGGTCAGGGCCTGCAGTCTTCAGTATGAATTGAGGCTCAATGTCAAGAAAACAAAGATTCTCACCACTGGGCATATTGGCAGCACCATGATGATTGGCGAAGAGATTGTGATTGTTCACAGTTTTGGTTTGCTTGGCTATACAGTCAACACTCTTGGCACCATCAGCCAGGAAATTAAAAGACATATTGCGATGGGAAAGTCTGTTGTTAGAGTCCTCTCTAAAGTACTGAAGTGCAATGATATCAGTCTGGAGACTAAGGTGCACCTGATACAACCATAGTCTTTGCAAACTTTCTATGCATCAGAGAGCTGGAAAATGACTAGGGATGATAGAAGGAGAATTGATGCCTTTGAGCTGTGGCACTGGAGAAGAGTACTGAATATACCATGGGCTGGTAAGAAAACGAACAGGTACGTCCTGGAGAGGGTAAAGCTGGGCTCCTCCTTGGAGGCAAGGATTCTGAAGCTTCGTGTGACATACTTTGGACACGTTGCAAGGAGGAACCAGTCCTTGGAGAGGGATGTCATGCTTAAAAGGGTGGAGGGACAGCTCAGGAGAGGAAGACCCTCAATGAGATGGATTGATTTATTGACTGGGGTAAAGGGGGTAGATGTGTCTGAGATAGATTGGCACAGGATAGAACAGAGTTTAGGGCTGTTGTACATAGAGTTGCTATGAGTTGCAGGCAACTCGGCGGCACATAACAACAACAGTACCCACTCATGTTCAAGCAAGATGTTGTTCAGCTTCAAAATGTATGGTTTTTTTTCTTTTTATCCTCTTGTTATTAATTTCTAATTTTGTAGCATTGTGGTCTGAGAAGATGCTTTGTATTATTTCTGTTTTTTAATTTACTGATGCTTGCCTTGTGACTTAAAATGTTTTCTATTCTGGTGAACATTCTATGCACATTGGGCTTTTTTGGGGGGTGCATTAGCCTATAATATCTACGAGACTAAATTGGTTTGTTGTGTGGTTTAATTTTTGAGTATCCTTGTTGAGTTTCTTTCTGGTTTCTATCTCTTCTTGAGAGTGGTGTATTGAAGTCTCCAACAACTATAGTAGTGTTGTCTATTTCCTTTTTCAGTTTTGTTCATGTTTATTTTATATATTTTGCAGGTCTTTAATTTGGTGCACAGATATTTATTATTGTCATTCCGTCTTGTTCTATTGACCCTTTAAGCATTATGTAGTGACCTTGTTTGTCCTTTGTGATGGTTTTTCCACTGAAATTTATTTTATCAGAGATTAATATCACTACTCCTGTTTTGGTTTTTTTTTGTTTGTTTGTTTTTTTGTTATTTACTTGATATATTGTTTCTCACCCCTTTTATTTTCAGTCTTTCTTTATCTTAATTTTTCAGGTGTGTCTCTTGTGGAGAGCATATTGATTTTTTTTTTTTATCCAATCTGCTACTCTTTTTCTCTTCAGTGATGTATTGAAACCATTCACATTCAGTGTAAATATTGAGAGGCATGGTTTTATTGCTATCATTTCATTGAGTTCTTTTTGGTGTTGTTGCTTGTTACTTTGGTCCATCCTATTTTCTGTGGCACCTCTGTAAGAAGGACCTCTCAATATTTGTACAATGCTGGTCGTGTTTTTACAAACTCCCTCAAGTCTGTTTTCCTGGGATTATCTTTATTTCTCCTTCATATTTTACGGACAATTTTGCTGGGCACAGTGTTCTTGGTTGACAGTTGTGATCTTTGAGTGTTCAATATATCCCATTCCATTTTCTTCTTGCTCACATGGTTTCTGCTGAGAAATCGGCACTTAATCTGCTCCTTTATATGTTATTCTTTGTTTCTTCCTCGCTGCTTTCAGAATTCTCTCCTTATCTTCAGTTCTGGCAAATTTATCTATGATATGTCTTGGTGTTTTTCTTTGGGGGGGGGTGTCTGTCCTATATGGTGTTTGCTCAGCTTCTTGAATATATATTCTCTCATTCCTCATTATACCTGGGAAGTTTTCTTTTAGTAATTCTTCCACAACTTTTCAGTGCCTTTATTACCTCTTCCTATTCTGGGAATATGATGATGCACATGTTATTTCTCTTGATGGTATTTCACATTATTGTTGTTAGGTTTTCTTCTTTTTTGATTTTGCTTTTTGCTCTAGCAGACCAGTGGTGACAATTCTATCTTCTATTTCGCTGATTCTGTGTTTCATCTTTTCATGTGTCCCTCCATTATGCTGACTGATCTGAAATCTTGTACCTCATATTTTAGATCGTGTTTTCTTGTTTTTTCACCGCCTCTAATGCCTCATTTGTTTTATCTGCATTGTTTTGGATTACTTTTTTAAGCTTCTACTGATTTTTGCTTGCAGTGTCCTATAATTCTTCAAGGTTGTTTTTCACCCACTGAAAATATTTAATCATTGTTCTTTTAAATTCTGTGTCAGAAAGTTCCATCAGACTTTTTGGCTTCATGAAATCCATTGCTACTGTGTTATTTTGGGGGGTTGATATCTTGCTTTGGGCTTGTGTGCCAAGTGAGGTACCCTGCTTCTTTCGGGACATTGTTGTTGTAGAGTTTTTTGTTCCTCAGGTTATAGCTGGTTCTTGATCTGATGTCTCTGCTCCAGGACAAGGTTAGGCAGGCACACAATTAGATGCATGTAGGTTGGCTACACACACAGATGCATGTGGGCACACAGATGCACATGGTGAGGGGTGAGGGGGGACCTGAATGGAAAACCAGGAAGCCTTGATTTTCCCCTCAAGAATTGTGTCTGCTACCCCAGTCGAGCTCCAGCTGTCTCGCCCCTCCTGCTTAATATGATGGGTTTCCAGAATTGGTCCAACAGTCAGTTGTGATACGTCCTAAGTACCTCCCTAAAAAAAAAGTACCTGCTGTCTTGCTTGCTCCTGGCTAGTTGGTCCTGCTGTGGCTCCCTGCTCCCTGCTATGGTTTGCTTCTCCCCACCACAGTTCACTGCACCTGGCTGATGCTCTCTGCTCCTGTGGCTGTCAAATGTTTGTGTTGGTCCACAGCAATGTTTTAAGAAGCACCTATATATTTGTGCTCCCTTTTTGGCCAAAGGCCAGACAGTACTTTGTTCCCCAAAGTACTGTTGCTCCCTTCTGGAAGTGGCTTCTCACCTCCATCGAGATGCACAGGACCCCCCTGTTGCCTGAGTTAAAGGAGACCCTGTGGTCAGCCAGACAGCAGTTTGTTCCCGAGAGTAACTTAATCCTCAATGCTACAAAAGTTTTCCAGGGGAGGTTGACAAATCCTATAGATTTGGTATATATTGTTGTCTTCATGGCCTTCAGACCCCAAAATTTAAAGGTGGCCTTGACCCACAGACTTCTGGGTTTTGTAGTTACTTGTACATGTGTGGTGTAGGTATCACTGAGAGGCTTCCCTGCACATGATCAGGCTGTGCCCTGGCTCCACCTCCCTCTGTCCATGCATTGCCCTCTGAACTCCAAAATTTAAAGGTGGCCTTGACCCGTGGACTTCTGGAATTTGTAGTTACTCATACATGCATGGTGTAGGTATCACTGAGAGGCTTCCTTCCACATGCTCAGGCTGTGCCTTTGCTCTACCTCACTCTATCATTGTTGTTATATGCCATTGAGTTGCCTGCAACTCATAGCAACCCTATGTACAACAGCCCTAAACCTTGCTCTATCCTGTGCCAATCTCATTGCCCCTGACATACCTACCTCCATTACCCCAGTCACTGAATCAATCCATCTCATAGAGGGTCTTCCTCTCCTGCTCTGTTTCTCCAACCTCTCAAGCATGGCGTCCCCCTCCAGGGACTGGTTCCTCCTTGCAACATGTCCAGAGCATGTCAGATGAAGCTTCAGAATCTTGCCTCCAAGGAGATAGGAAGGGCTAACTGAACTTATCAGGCTTTACTCAGGCAGAGGTGAGTGGAGGGACTAGAAAGAGTTCCCCTGGGCGGTGGTGGTGGTGCTTTTCCTGGACAGGAAGAAGCAGACTAAGACAAAAGCTCAGAGTTCCTTTTGAGACTCCCTTGAGACCTTCTACAGGCAGAAAAGCAGCACAGATGGAGCCCTGGAGCTGCCAATATGTAAAAATCCAAGATGGGTGCAAAGAGGTGAGAGAGAGAACAGCAGCCTGAAGTTTAGGGAAAGTGCAGTAACAGCGACAGTTTTGGGGTCACTGAATTAGCTGCAGGGAATATGTAGCCTCTTGGACAAGATTATATTGAGGGCTACCACTGAGTGGGCACTGGGCAAAGGGCATCTGCAGTGGGCTGAGAAAAGAAAAGATTATAGAAGGCCAAAGCTGAGCTGGCTAAAGGAGAAAGTGGCTGGATCTAGAAAAAATTTAACTGGAAACTTTGATGGTTTAGTGGTAAGGAACTGCACTGCCAACCCAATGATGCATGATTTGAATCCACCAGTTGCACCACAGGAGAAAGAGGGTAAATTCCTCTTGTGTTATTTATTGCATTTGAAAATGCACTGGAGGGTCAGCTCTGGGTAGGTTCCAATCCAATGGCCACAACAATAACAATAGAAGAGAGAGCCTAAAGGATGGTGGTTTACGATGAGGGAAGCATTAATTCATCTGGAGTAAACTAAGAAAGCAATACCATTTACAATAGCCCACCACAAGAAATAGCTGGGGATAAACCAAACTAGAGACACAAAAGACCATAGTAAGAAAAACTATAAAACACTACCACCAGAAACAATAATAGTCCTAATAAATGGAAAAATATTCCCTGTTCATGGAGATTACACTCCTATCAAAAGCAAAATATGTGCATGTTCAATGTAATCCCAATACAGAACAGAACTCATTTTTTAAAGAGATAAAAAAGGCAATTGGAAGGTATATTTTGAAAGTAAAGAGACCCCAAATAAGTAAAGCTTTTCTGAAAAATAGAAATGAAGTGAAAAACAGTACTCCCTGATCTCAAAACCTTCTACATAATCATAATAGACAAAATATTATGATATTGGTACATTGACAGACACATAGACCAAAGGAATAGAATCAAGAATCTAGAAACCAATCCATCTCTTGTTGTTGTTGTTGTTGTTAAGTGCTGTCAAGTCTCTTGTGACTCATAGAGACCCTATATACAGCAGCCCTAAACCCTGCTCTATCCTGTGCCAATTGCACTGCCTCCGACACACCCATTCTGATTACCCCAGTCACTGAATCCACCTCATAGAGGGTCTTCCCCTCCTGCGCTGTCCCTTCACCCTTCCAAGCATGATATCCCTCTCCAAGGACCGGTCCCTCCTTACAACATGTCCAAATATGTCAGACAAAGTCCCAGAATCCTTGCTTCCAAGGAGCAGCCTGATTTAACCCTCTCCAGGATGAATCTATTTGTTTTCTTAGCAGTCCGTGGTACCCTCAATACTCTTCTCCAACACCAAAGCTCAAAGACATCAATTCTCCTTCTGTTCTCCCTAGTCCTTGTCCAACTCTCTGATGATTTCAAAGACCATGGCCTGTATCAAGTGCACCTTAGTCTCCAAGGTCTTCAGTACAGACTTTCCAGTTGCAGTTGTCTTTTAATTTCCTGGTTGCTGTTGCCAAAAGTGTTGACTGTGGAGCCAAGCTGACTAAAGTTGTTAACAATCTCAATCTCGTCACCATCCATCCTGATGCTGCCAATTGGTCCAGTGGTGAGAATCTTTGTTTTCTTAACATTGAGCCTCAATCCATACTGAAGGCTGCAGTCATTCTATCTATAGTCAATTAGTATTTTACAAAGAATGAAAACCTATTAAGTGGAGAAACAATTTCTTCAACAAATGTTATTTGCAAAACTGGACATCTCCTGGCAGAAAACTGAAAGAAAAGCCACATCTCACACCTTACACAAAAATCAAAGTAAGGTGGATCAGAGACCTAGGAGTAAAGCCTAAAATCATTAATATTATAAGAGACAAAATGGGACCAAACTTAAAAGCACGGGCTTATGACCTAAACAGGCTTACAAATATAGCCAGAAATGCACAACCAGGAGAAGGTAGAATTGATGAATGAGATTGCAGTGTTAGCCTAAAAGTTGACTTGTTTAGTCATTACATTCATCCCATCTGGTCTCCACCTACCTTAACTGCAGATGCATGGTCTTGCAAATTATCAACAGCTGTGGGACTAGGATAAGAAAGAGTGCTTCCCACACTGAGGATTAGACTTGCAGCAAGCATGACTTGAGCGAGCCTGGAGAGAGTGAGACCTTGGTTGTGAGACCCTAGTGATGATGATGGAGAGACTTTGGTATTGCTGTGGAGAAACTGTGGCAAGGTGTAACCAGAGGAGTCCTGAGATAAAGGCCATAGATTTTGCTGTTCTTGCTGGATACTTGAATGAGAAGCTGACTTAACTACTATGAGGCAACCCTTGCTGGATGACTGAGGAAACCAGAGGCTCCTTCTTGAATTTGTGCTGCTGAACTGAAACGAGACCCTGGACTAACTGAGGGATTGTGTCCTGGGACCGCAGGACTTGTATTGTGAGCTATTCTTTGCCTTCCTCACTCTCTGACTTATTTTCCTAATAAACCCCATTCTTGGTACCATGACTATGAGTAAAGTCTGCAAGTCAATGATGAATAAACAAACCCCTAGCACCATATTAATCCACCTAGTTGAGGGCCTTCCTCTCCTTCACCAACCCTCCATGCTTCCCAGAATCATGTCCTTCTCCAAGGAATACCCCTCCTAGCAACATTCCCAAAGTATGTGAAGTAAAACTCACCATTTTTGCCTCCAAATAGCACTCTGGTTACACCCTCTTCAAGACATCTGTTCATTCTCTTGGCCACCCATAGGATATTCAGTACTCTTCTCCAACAGCACGGCTCAAAGGTGTTAATTCTTTGTCTGTCATCCTTATTCATGTCCAGCTTTCAAATGCACAGCAAGTGATCATAAAGACTATGGCCTGAATCAGATGCACCTGAGTCCTCAAAGTGACATTATTATTCCTCAATAATTTGGAGGGGCCCCTAACATCAGATTTTCCCTGTGCAATGCATCTCCTTATTTCCTAAATGCTGGTACAAAGGGTGTTGATTGTGGATCCAAGCAAGATGAAGCTGTTGATAGTTTCAGTCTCCTCTTCATTCATCATGATGTTACCTATTGGTCCAGTGGTAAGAATCTTTGTTTTCTTGATATTGAGATGTAATCCATACTGAAGGTTGCATTTCTTGATTTTCTGCAACAAGTAATTCAAGCCCTTCTCACTTTCAGCAAGCAAGATTGTGTCATGTGCATAATGCTATCTTTTGTGTGACGGCCTCTGCTAAATCCTGCTTGAACCTCTAGCAGTTTCTTATTTATGTACTGTTCTATTTATTTTTTAATGATCTTCAGCAGTATTTTGCTTGCATATGATATTAAGGGTATCGTTTGCTAGTTTCTACATTCAGTTGGATCACCTTTCTTGAGAATGGGGACAAATATGGACCTCTTCTAATCCACTGGCCAGACAGCGATCTTCCACATTTCCTGGCATAGGCTGGTGAACACATCCGAAGCCGCATCTGTTAATGGAAACAAGTCAGTTGGTATCCTATCAATTCCTGGGACCTTCTTTTTTGACAATGCATTCAATGCCACTTCCACTTCTGCCTTCATTACCATTGGTTCCTGTTCATATGATACCTCTTGAAAATTTTCAGTGTCAATCAGTTCTTTTTGGTACAGTGATTCTATGTATTCCCTCCGTCTTCTTTTGATGACTTTTGAGTCATTCAATATATTGCCCATAGCATGTTTCAATATTGTGACACAAGGCTTAAATTTGTCTTTCAGTTCTTTCAGCTTAAGAAATGCAGAGCGAGATCTTCCCTTTTTATTCTCCAGTTCCAGCTCTCTGCACATTTCATTATAATGCTTTGCTTTGTGCTTCCAAGGCACAAATATTCTGATATTCTGTCAGCTCTTTTAGTTCAGCATCTTTTCCCTTTTATTTTGGCTTCTTTATGTTCCAGTGCAATCTTTAGAGTCTCTTCTGACATCCATTTTGACTTTTTTTTTCTTTCTCCTCTGCCTTTGGAATGACCTTTATTCATGGGTTGATATCATCCCACAACTAATTTGATCACTGGTATTCAGTACCTCAAACCTATTTTTATGATATTATTGGAATTCAGATGAAATTGGTTCAAGATCATATCTTGGTTCCTGTGGACTTTTTTTTATTTTCTTTGGCCTCAATTTGAACTTGCATTGGAGTAATTGATGATTTGACCCACAGTCTGGCCCTGGCCTAGTTTTGACTGATAGGCCCTGTGGGGCTGACTCAGCTACACAACCACTTCCTCCTCCACGAGACTGCTCACTTAATGGTGACACCAGATGTTCACCAAGAGTGGCAACAGCTGCAGGCAATCAATGAGTTGTACAACTACTTCCTCTGCCAGGAGACAACTGCTTCCTCCTCGAGTCTTTAAAAAGCCATTTCTTCTTCGCGCCATGTGTGAACATCTCTGACCCATCCTGCCAGGCTGTCTCTCAGCTTGTCTCTCTCTCTTCCCCCCGCCCCGCCCCCTGGCCTGGGTCAGAGAATAGCGCCTCCCCCCGGGTCTGTCTGAGAGCCCCAATAAAAGATGAATGGAATCCCAAAATCTCTGTAGATGTTCATTGAAATGAAAAATAAACAACCTAAATTTAAAAAAAAAAGATTCTTTGAGCTCTCGGGTAGAAGCTTCTGCGTCAGCTACGCGGGAGCCCGGGTTCGAACTCGAAATAAACTTTGTTAATTTGTCTTAAAAAAATTCTTTGCTCATTTTCAGTTTCAGTGCCTGTTTTACCTAACATCTTGGTGCTGAAACCTGGGGCGGGGGGGCGGGGGGCGGGGAGAGCATGTGTTGCTGGACTGCACCCTGCTGAGGATCAGGACCTGGGAAGCAGGTGCGCTGAATGTGCCGCAGCTGCTGCCATTTTTTTCAGGGTTTCCCCCCCACCCCGCCCCCACCTTTTCTTGATGAGAATCAGACCCTGGAGAGCATGTACTGCTGAGGACCTGCTGAGAACCTGCTGAGAACCAGGCCATCTCTAAACCTTGCCATTTTGCCTAGATGTCTGTGCTAAACTGCTCTGCTCTCCAGGAACCTCGCCTGTAGTTGTGCGCACCAAAGCACTCTTTGGGAGACCAGATCTGCCCTCTGAGCTCTGGGCCTGAGGGGACGCCAGCAGCTAACCTCCTCCATGCTCTGTATGGAATGATCGCTGGGACAGGCCTCCCTCCATTCTTTGCCCAGGACGAGGCAGGGATGTGTTCTCAATACTCTAAATGTGACCCCAAAACAACTTTTGAGTGCTTACTTTCTCATTGGCCTAAAGTAGAGCCTCTCATCTTCTGTTTCATTTGGCAACAGGGGCACAGACTCTCTGGCTGCTTCATGCTGAGCAGGGGCATTGAGATGAAAGGGGAAGGGAAGTCCACTTTAACTCTTTATTGGTAGCCTTGAGTTCAAGCTCCATGCCTTTTTTTTTTTTTTTTTCAGTTAGAAGGTATTTTCATGGCGTTTTCTGCCCCCTGGATTTCAAGATGTCTAGTAAACAGGGAATGCAAACATCAATTAGAAAACAAACATTAGGAACCAAAGGAGTGTTGCAGACACTAGGATTTTCTATTTGCCTTCCCTCTCTCAATGATTTAACAAATTAGTTAACAATTTAGTGACATTCTAATACGCAGAAACAGTATTAAATAGTTACTATGACTTCTCTGTGTGACAGTTAAGATACTGTTACTTTTGTCAGCTGTTGAACTTTTCTATTATGGTTAAAGACTCAAGTTCTGTTTTTATTTTTTTTTTACTTCTTAGAGTTAAAGACTAAAACAGTTAAAAGTAACTATGCTGATGCTCCATTCTAAATTTACTAGACGTTAATAATTTTAAGTTACATGAAACATTTTTTAACAAATGTTTGTAAATATTTTAAACAAAGAAAATTATGGGTGAGTATTTTTCGACTTGTGAGGTTGAGTCCAGCACGAATGGCTGGCTGGACTTTGTGGAACCATCCACCTTTGCTTCTTTAGCTGGCAGTCTCATCTCTGAAACAAGGTTCAGGGTCTATAACAAAACTCAGTGTTCACCTTACCTATAGGGAAGGGAGCAAACGTAGAGAGAACAAACTTGTGAGTTACAAAGAAAAAGGATTTCAGAGGTACTGCTTATTGCTATACTAGAGAAGGAGATGAAGGAAAGTGGATTAGAAGAAGTTTCTCATACACAATTTTATAAACTTAAGTCTACTTCTGGTGTAACTTTAATTTAAAGCAAGACTAAAGCAACCCCTGATTATAGTAGAGATATTTCCTGACAGGGCTCTGTGGTCCACTTCATTCTCATTGTCATTCTGAAGGCTTTCAGAAACTAAAATCTGATCTTTCGTTTCTTCAGATTATTTCTTATGATCTTATATATGGCCTACAAGAGACTCCCTCCTGCATGTTCTGGGCTTTAAAAAAAAAAGGTACTTGTGTAGTCAGTCTTGTTTTAAGAGCAGATTATCTTCATTGGGCAGAAATGCATAGGAAGTCATTTTTCTTCTTGTTTTTCAGTGAAGAATGTTAGGGTTAGAGTTTAAAGAAGAACTAGGTTTTAGGTATTTCTGAGACCTTGTACAGTCACTGTTGTCTGGGGTCCTTGGTGTGTACATGAGAGGGTCAATGGGGATGGCAGAAGTCACTGACAAACCAGATTGCACTTCTTCTCACTCTGGCTCTTTTGGTCCTCTTCAGATAAATCAGCAAATAGTCATCCTTCCAACTGGAAGGCAGTTCTTCTAAAGAGAGCCCTTTCCAGGTCTTTGAATAGGTTTTCTTCTAGTGTCTTTTTGCTTTTTGTAATATATGTTTCCCCTTGTCTCTATCTGGTCTCCTTTTTCTTCTTGGGGGTTTTACTTGGGATCTGATCATCCTAACTTCAGTGGTATTTCCAAACACAGCATGATCTGGAGATGTCTGGCATTCTCTATTGTTAAATACCTCAGATGTGATTTCGACCATGCTGAGTTGAGTTTATGCCAATGGCTCAGTCCATCCTTCTAATGTCAGAGATGCTCTGGGAAATGAAAGACAGGTTAAACCTACAACCAGGAGAAGATAACATAGATGAATGGGATCTTCTAAGACTCAAATCCCTATGCACATCCAAAAACTTCTCCAGTAGGGTAAAAAG
>NW_006400102.1:1704909-1716626 GCF_000299155.1 Elephantulus edwardii | reverse complement strand
AATAAAATAAAAAAAAAGAAAGACAGGTTAATTATTCAGACTCTAGCAGAGTTTTCTGAGCCAAGGTCAGTGTACTTACAGAAAGCTTTTGCAGCCTTTCAAAACTGGAAAGGATTACCATTTGGTTTCTGCAATGGCTCCTGTCATTTTCAGGTGTGAGGCATCCTTTTTTCTTCTTGGCTATTTTTTTTTATTAACTTTAGAGAAAGTTTACAGAGACTTTGGATTTCCATTCTTTGATTGTTGCACTATTCTCTCTGCCCAACCCTACCCCCAAATCCCTCTTGTCTTTGAAAAGTAAAAGAAAAATTCTTCCATTGTTATACAATCCCTCCCTTGTTATACAATCCCTCCCCCCAAGTACACTCCACTATGCAGTCTTCATTTTGGACTCCTGCCATGACAATAATACCTTTATCCCCTTTAAACAGTTCTCACCCTTATCCGTTTCAATGCAGTATACATTATTTATCCCTTCTTTCTCAGTTTCTCCTCAGCCCCAATTGTCAGTCCAGTTTTACAACAGTGGAATTATGTAATATTTGTCCTGTTGTGACTGAGATATTTCACTCAGCGTAATGTCCTTCAGGGTCACCCATTTTGTGTAATATTTCATGAGTTCCTTATTTTTCAATGCAGCATTGTAATCCATTGTGTGAATATACCAGAGCTTTTCTTTTTATTCATTTGTGATGGGCACTTGGGTTGTTTCTAACTCTTTGCTATTGTGAACAAAGCCATGATAAACATGGGTGTGCATATATCTGCTTGGGTGACAGTTATGGTTTCTTTAGGGTATATTCCCAGCAGTGGGATTGCTGGGTCAAATGGTATTTCTATTTACAACTTTTTGAGAAAGTGCCATACTGCCTTCCACAGTGGTTGCACCTTTTTACACTCCCACCAACAGTGAATAAGGTTTCCAGTTTCTCCACAACCTCGCCAGCATTTGATGCTTGCTGTTCTGTTAAATTTTGCTATTCTGACTGGGGTGAGATGATATCTCATAGTTATTTTGATTTGCATCTCTCTTAGAGCTAGAGATTTTGGACTTTTCTTCATGTGCTTGTTTGCCATCTGAATGTCTTGTTTGGTGAAGTATCTGTTCATATCCTGTGGCCATTTTTCAATGGGGGGTTTACCTTTATCTTGTTGTGGCACTCGAGTATTTTATAAATTCTAAATATAAGTCCCTTATCTGACATGTCATTACCAAATCTTTTTTCCCCAGTCTGTGGCTTCCCTTTTTACCTTATTGGAGAAGTTTTTGGATGTGCATAGGGATTTGATTCGTAGAAGGTCCCATTCATCTATTTTATCCTCTCCTCATTGTAGATTTTTCAGGATGCTTGGAAGACTGTTTATGTTGTGAATTAGGGATTCTAGAGTTCTTCCAAGCTTTTTTTAAATGAAGTTTATGGTTCTTGATTTTAGTCCTTGGTCCATGACCCACTTTGAGATGGTTTTTGTGTATGGAGTGAGGTGTGGATCTTGTTTGAGTTTTCTATAGATAGTTTTCCAATTTTGCCAGCACCGTATGTTTAAAAGGCTATTGTTTCCCCACTTGATTGATTTCATCTCTTTGTTAAAAATCAGTTGACCATAGGTAGATAGGCTGATTTCTGGGTTCTCAAGTCTATTGCATTGACCTATGTGTCTGTCATTGTACCAGTACTAATGCTGTCTTGACCACCATGGCAGTGTAGTAGGATTTGAAATTAGGGGATGAGATGCCTCCTACCTTGTTTCTCTTTTTAAGGAGTGCTTTGCTTATTCTGGGCCTCTTTTCATTCAAAATGAAATTGGAGAAAGACTGCATTTTTTGTGCTGTCCCTGCCATAGGCTTCTTTCTGCCATTTGAATAATATTTAGGCTTTAGTCAAGCAATTGTTTTAGAATAATCCCCACGAAGGCTCTTCTCTTCACCAGCCAGGAGCTTGATTAAAGAGCTTGAATCTCTGCTCACTTCACAAAGAAAATAGTGATTGCTAAGTCTGTTATTTTCACTTGGAGTGATCTGAGGCAGAGAAAAGAGAATGCTCTTCATCAGGACTTTGAGTTGCCCATATACATTAGAGTCTGTGGATATATACCTGAAGGGGTATTTGGCCTTATTCTGAGCAGCACTGGCCGAAAGGATATGAGATTTTAAAACAACAACAACAACAAAAAAAAAAAAACCAAACAACTGTGCCTAAGCCGCTTTTCCTCAGTTCTCCTGGCAAGTGACACTTTTTATAGGATTATACTATTAAGTGTCACTGACATATCAAAAACCATTGGCTTGATTTGGGCACTATCTAAAAATTTATACATCTTTCTTTTTGCATTCATAAGCAAGAGCCTTCTATATTCTCATTTTATATTATAAAATATTAAAGGCCAACATTACCTCTGGTGAAATAATGTTACTTGCTGAATAATTTAAGGATCTGTACAAAGGCTACCTTTTCTTTTCATGAAAACATAAATTAAATCAAAGGCTAAATTTTTACTGAAATAAAATATATTCTTTTGGCTAAGGATAGTATTAGCAAACAAGCTAATCATACAGAATTCTTTGCTAACAGACTTTTTACCAGAATGGAAACTTTTGTTCTTACTTTTGAGCAACGATCTAAAAATGAAATAAAAGAAAGTGTTAATACATGTACAATCTTTAGATGTGATTTGGGTACACAATTATCAGATACAATACAACTTTTACTCAGATACACAAAAGTTTTACTCATCAAATACAACTTCTACTCATCAAATACAGCACCAGTTCTATTCATTAAATACAGGGCAACTTCCACTCATGCAATCATATCTGATACAGGCAAGCATCAAAGTGTTACAAAGAAGGAAGAACTGAGAGCTTCTGCTTCCAATCCTACAAAATGAAGAATGGAGAACTTCTGCTTCCATTTCTATAGGTTCCTGTCTAAAGTATGACAGAAACCAACACAGACACAACTGTGCAACAGACACAGACCTCGGTATATAACCAGAAAACAAGCACCTTAAGGCAACAGGCAGAGCTAGAGTTCTCATTTTTACTCTTACAGATTTGGTGTGGGCAACTCATGTCAACCCCACCCACCCAGATTGGGGTGGGCAGCTCATGCCAACTCACTCACCCAGACTGGAGTATGCAGTTCACACCATCCCACTCCCAGCTTGGAGTAAGCAACTCACGTCAACTCACTCCCAAGTAGCCAGCTCTCAGGCATATATTTGCGTTCCCCAGGGATGGCCAAAACAGACAGAAATTTTACCAAGCACACAGTTACCAGGAGGATTCCAAGAATTAATCTCTCAAAGGTCTCTTGAGATAATAGGTCTCGGTGGTGCCTTTGGACGTTTGAGATACCTTTTCTTGGAGTCCTCCTACCCACAAGATTCAGAATCCCCTGGCAAATAAAAACAAAAATTGCTTTCACTTACCACTTTGTGGTGGCCAAAATGTTACTGAATGCAAGGGGTTCTTTTCATAGTCAATTGCCAATAAGACAGATGGATTGCAATATCCATATGCACTTTATTACAGGCCTAGGAGGACAGTGAGTTCCCATCAAAAACTGCCTCCCCATCTGGGAGAGGTCATTAGGCTTTTATTCCAGGGTGAGACATCAACTCACTTAACAATGCACTTTGGTTAGTAAAATCAAAGAATTTCTACATTTGAAAAAAACAATTCACATATAAGTACTAGGAAACAGGCAGCCTATAAACTAATTAAATAATTAATTAACTAGTGACTGAGAAAAACAGGTCCTGAAAATATAAAGGCTAACTCAGGAAAGGTGCACCTCCCCTCCTGGCAAGCAGGGAGATTAAGATACAATTTACCTATGACTGGGAAAAACAGTTTCAAAGACGCTGATCTAGATACAATTTTGGAATTATTAATACCACCTCATCAATTGTAAAAATAGAAGAATAATTGAGGAAGATGTGTATAAGTGTCCAAATGGGGAAGGGGAAAAGAGGAAGAGGGCAGAAAAAAGGGAAGGGTGAAAATGACTAAAGTTTGGTAGGAAGATGAGGGCTTGAAGGAATAGGAAAGATTCAGTGGAGACCTAAAAAGATAGGGTAATATTAGGCATAAATTAATAGTAATCAATTATATAAAATTCAAGGTATATGAGTGGTTGTATGAGATACAATGTAAATGAAAGATTGTACAAAACACAATGTAATGAATTAAACATAATGTATACAAATTATTATGGGAAAATACATTTTTTAAAAGAAAAAAAAAGAGTTCTCTAGACGATAAGCCAGAAGTTTTCTCTGGCGGTGTTAGGATGTTTTCACTTTGTGACTCAGAAGCAGCCTGCATGCTACTTGGCACCTCATTTGAAAAGTCAAAGATGGCTGTCTGGAAGAGGGGGAGGGGCAGGATGTTTTCTGAAAGGCACAGCTGAGTTCATACTAGGAGTCTGGTCCCAACTGCAAACAAACAGGTAGATCAGCTCGGTGGTCCTGAAGACCCAGGCACACATCTTAAGGAAAGGGACTGGATATGGATTTGTATAGATTCATGCATGCTACAGCGACACAAGATGTGAGGCATCTAGTGCGCCAGGAGAGTGACTTGTGGTGTATTATAGCCCCTGAAACAAATAGTTGGGATTCTAGAAGGTGTGACATGGAGTCAGAGGCGTTTCTGCACTTCTGGGGACAGGGCAACCCTTTGCACAGCAGCCTCAGGTACAGAATATTGTTCTGTCCAGCCTCTGTCACTTCTGTACTGGGGCCTAGAAAAACCAGGGACCCAGTGATAGATGAAACCAGCAGATCAAGACTGGTTTCCAAGAGGAAGCAGCATCAGTGGGCAGATGAGGGGTGCTCCAGGTAGAGGTGGGCAGATTAACACATACAAAGCCTGGAGGTGAAAGATTTTCATGTGAACAGATGGTACTTGTGTTGATCTGGGTGTAGTGGGGCAAGTGGAATGGGGTGAGCTCATTGGAGTCCATGGCATTCTATAGCCAATGTGTTCCAGAGTGGCAGGATGGCCAGGGTGAAGGCAGATAGGTTTAGGGGTGTAGGTGAGTGTCTTACGCTGAGTTCTCTAGAGAAGCAAAGCCAATGAAGCTTTAATACAAGAAGCATTTTCATATGTTGTTCTGTGTTTTTAATGCAGAACTGACTCATAGCTGAACCTCCTAGCAGGTTTTCAGAGACTGTAAATTGTACTAAAGGAAAATGCCTATCTTTCTCATTTGGAGCAGATGATGGATTTATACTGCATGCCTCTGAGTGCATTTTCATATATACAAACTGTATATGTATATATTTATATGTTTATATATTGTTTGGTTCTTTCAAGTCCATTATAACTCATAGAAATTCTGTGAGCAATTGATTGAAAACTTGCTGTATTTCACAGTAACATCACCATTTCTGCTATGCTCAAGTCCATTGATGCACCCGAGTGCATTATGTCAGTCCCTCTCGTTGAGAATCTTCCTCTCTTTTGCAGAACCTTTACTTTTCGCAGCACGATGTATTTTTCCATAAATAGGCCCCTCCTGACAACAAGCTGATGATAGTCACTGCAAACTGTATACACAATGTTAACATAAACAAGCACACGGTAGCTGAACCAGTACAGCACTTTTAGTGTAATGAGACCCTATACAGAATTCTACCACACAAAAAAAGTCCCTGTTTCTCTGTAACAGTCATATCTCAGCTCACCTTGTACAGTAAATCTGAATTAACTTCTCCCTCCTCTCCCAATTAAAAGAGCGGCATTTCTCCCAATCGTGGTTCAATTCTGTCTAGCCTCCCTCCAACATTAGCTAACATCACTGGTGCAGGTCATTCTCCAAAGTTAAAAAAACTCTAAATCTCCTGACTGCCAAAAAAAGGGAGCACCTGCTAATTCCTAAAAGAGAAGCATTGTTACAATATAAATAAATCAGAACTAGTAAAACCATAAGCCTTTTCCCAAATTGACTCTAAAACCCATTTCTACTGGGAATATACCCTAAAGAAACCATAACTGGCATCCAAGCAGATATATGTACACCCATGCTCATTGTGGCTTTGTTCACAATAGCTAGGTGTTGGAAACAACCTAAGTGCCCATCAACAAACGAATGGATAGAGAAGCTGTGGTATATTCACACAATGAAATACTACACTGCATTGGAAAAACAAGGAACTCATGCAATATTATTTAAAATGGGTGACCCTGGAGGACATTATGCTGAGTAAAATATCTCAGTCATGAAAGGACAAATACTGCATGATGCCACTGTTGTAGAAAGTGACTGACATCAGGGTTGGGGTAAGACTGAGAAAAACTGGATAGATTATGTATACTGAATTGAAACAGATGAGGGAGAGAACAGTTTAAAGGTGATACATGATAGCATATTATGATTATCACAGGAATCCAGAATTAAGGTTGCATAGCAGTGCATTGGGGGAAGGGGGGTCGAGGTCAGGGTGGGGAGATTGTATACAAATCAGAAGTTTATCTTTTGCTTTTCAAATAGAAGAGCGAACTTGGGGGAGGGGGTAAAGAAAAAAGTGCAACAATGAATGAATGAAAATCCAAAATCTCTGTAAATGTTCATTAAAGTTAATAAAATAAAATAAAATATTTCTAGCCTAAATTCTTCCTTCTCTGAGACTAATAGTAATCATAAGAATATTGTAATTGATCCCTTCATGTCTCTTTAAGTTCTTACTTCACAAGATCAAAGAGATGACCAACTTAATTCTCCCCTGGCCACTAGTCCCAAACCAACTCATTCCAGCCTCTGAACCCCTAGATCTTCACCACTGTTCAGCAGGAAGTAACCAGAATAAAGATGTATCACCCTGTTTTATCACTAAAGAGTCTGGGATGTTAGGTCTGGACAAGGGAGCCAAGAAAAAGAATAAAGAATTCAGAATTCAAAAGCTGATGGATGGCCTTACCTACCACTAATAAGAAGAACAAATGGCCTTCGCTGCCTGGCTGAGCTAACAGGCAAACCACCATAAATCAAAGTGCAATGTACCTCCCTTTCTTCCCTAAAGACTCTGTTATATAAACCCTCCCCAATCTCTTCAAGAGTGTAACTTCCCCATTCTGCATCTGCATAATGAGAATCCTCACCCGGGAGCTCCCCTATTCCCTCCTTTAAGAAAATGGCATTAATCTTTCTCTCACTCTCTCTGATTCCTTCCTTAAGTCCACTAACTTAACAAGTATGTTAGACAAAGTTTTACCATGGTTACATTTCCTCCAAGACAGATGTGTTTTTTCTTCTTGGGGTCCATGATACAGTCATTGTTTTTCTCCAATACCCTCAATGAGATGGATCGATTCTGTGAGTGGAGTGGTGGAAATTAATGTGTTTGAGACAGTGAGGTTGGCACAGGATAGAATGACATTTAGGACTCTTGTACATAGGGTCGCTATGAGTTACAAATGACTCGATGGCACATAACAACAACAACAACTGCAATTGAAAAGCATTGCTTCTTCTTTGGTCTTTCTTATTCTTTGTTCAACTTTCAGATGCATAGAAACAATTAAAAACAGTTTGGCTTATATCAAGTGCAATTTCACCTTTTAACTGATATCTTTCCTCTTTGGAGATGTCCTTGACAACAACTTCTACCAAAGCAAGATGTCATTTGATTTCTTGTCTGGTGCAATCATATGTGTTGATTGTGGATCCAAGTAAAATGAAATAAGTAATGACTTAAATCTTTTCTCCATCTATCATGATGTTTCCTATTGGTCTAGTCGTGAGGACTTTTGTTGTCTTGATGTTGAAATGTAATCCATATTGAAGGGCTATAGTCTTTGTCAGTGCTTCACATCTTCTTCACTTCTGTAAGCAAGGTTGTGTCATCTGAATAAACACAAGTTGTTGATGAGTTTTCAATCCTCCAATCCTAATACTATGTTCTCCTTCCTATGATCCAGCTTTTAAAATTATTTACATAAAGACCAGTATAGATATTTTGTTGTGATTATGTGCTGCCAAGATCTGGTAAGATAGGGTAATGGTGGGCACAGTTCAATGGTGATTAATACATAAAACATAATTAATGGAAATTATTGTATTTAACATAATGTGAGTGAAGGATAGTGTGAAACAATGTATACAAAATTTGTAAGCAACCCCATATAAATTTTTTTTAAAGTACAAAAAAGTTAAAACTGATTCCCAGCTCACCTTTCTGGAAGCTTTCAGAGGCTGTAAATTGCATGGAAAGAGAATGTCCATTTTCCTCGTATGGTGTGGCTGGTAGATTTGAACTGATTACTGTTAAGTTGGCAGCATGACTCCATATGAGAGTTACTTACATAGATATAGAAATAATTGGTCTGTATGTACAATAGTTCTGTGGCCTAGTCTGTAGAAAGTTGCACTACCAAGCGCTATGCTTTCCTCATAGTTTAAATGTGCCGTTGGTTTGCTGGGAAAAATATGGGCAATCTTCTAATGTGAGATGTACAGCCTCAGAGACCCAATGGAGGGTCAGAACTGATTCAATGGCAGTGTGTGTGTGTGTGTGTGTGTGTGTGTATGTATATATGAAAATGATATATATGTGTATATGAAAATGATATATGTGTGTATATGAAAATGATATATGTGTGTATATGAAAATGATATATGTGTGTATATGAAAATGATACATGTGTGTATATGAAAATATGTGTGTATATGAAAATTATATATATGAATGGATGAAAGATTTATACCAAGGAAATGGCTCACATGCATATAGGGGCAAGCTCTTACTCTGCAGACTGGCCAGACTTTAACACAGAGGCATCTGGGAGGCAAAGTCCAGGTAGGGTCTTAGGCTGTGGCTTGGGAGGTTGCCAACATCAAATACTGACAAAAGTTAGATTGTTATTGGGAAGTCACCTCTGATGGATGGCTTTGGAGACTGTCATCTATCTCCCTCCAGTTTCAGAGGCTGATGTGTCCAAAGTTAGCAGGTTTGGCAAGCTGCTGATTTAAGTCTGGAGATCACAAGCCAAATAACCAGATGTAGATATGATAAAAAATATTTCTAGCTTTCTTCTAGAAAACCCAAATTTAAATCATGCAGGTCACTTACCCTTAATAGCTTCACAGATCCATTTCTAGTTCAGCCTTATTAATTAACATCCTAGTGGTTAGAATTTAAAACATATAGAATATTTCATTACATTAAAGATCATTATCATGGTCAGAGACAGTGCGATTAGCACAGGACAGAGCGGAGTTTAGGGCTGTTGTACATAGGGTCGCTATGAGTCGCAGGTGACTCGACGGCACATAACAACAACAACAACAACATTATGTTGACAAATATTAATGTTGACAGTGGAGATTTAAGAGGGCTGGATATGGTTGTCTTCAGTGGGTAACAGAACTCAGATTGATTATTTATGTCAACCATGGACTGAGAAGCATAATGGATGGAATGTATGGCTCACAGATTGGCTGTTTCTTACTTTATGTGTCTTGCTTGATAGATGGGAGAATAAAGATCCAAAATAAGAAAGGCTTATCCCAAGTGACACAGTCTGACTAAGACTAGGAACTGGGTCCCTGACTCCTGACTCTGGATTACCTGTAAGAAAAGGTAACTCATGGGCAGTCACCATGTAGGCCTACTGTGTCCACATTTTCCTTGGGCCCTTCAGAGTTTGAAGGAAGAAGGTCTTCCTTTGAAACAAAGGCATCCAGGAATTCCAATGGTACTGGGACCTTAATGAAGCTTTTGTCCCATGTAACCAGACAGCCAGCCCTGGCTTATATGCCCTCTAGAAATGTGGTACTCACTCCCTGCTCAGTAAACAGCTTTCTCTACCCCTGAACAGCCGTGTCTCCAAGAAGGATATCTATGTTCTTAAAATCTATCTCCTCATCTCTTCCTATAGAGATCCTGGTTCCACCTGGGGGAATCACCTAGTGTATAACTATATTTGGGCAGGTCTGACTGGGAGATTCTAGGTTAGCAGAGTCTCTGAGCCTCATTTGTCATCTCTGAGGGTTGTGAGCCCACTGATGGTACTCCCATAGAATTTTCCACAGCTCAGGGGCCACAGCAGCATTTTACAGTCATTAGGGAAGAAAGATGTGTTAGCCACGGAGCAACATCTATTTGTTGAAATATGTCTATTGGTATTCCATTAATTCCTGGGGCCTTGTTTTTGGCAATTCCTTCAGAGTAGTTTGAACTTCCTCCTTCATCACCACTGCCTCTTGATCATATGTGGTTTCATGAAATTCTGTGTCAGTCAATTCTCTTTGGTACAGTGACTCTGTGTACCCCTGGATCATTCAATATTCTGCCCAAAGCATTCTTAAGTAGCCACTCCAGGCTTCAATTTATTTTTCAGTTCCTTCAGCTTAAGAAATGCTGAGTGAGTTCATCCCTCTTGATTTTCTGACTCTTGTTTTTTGCATGTTTCATTATAATACTTTGCTTTGTCTTCACAAGCTATCCTTTTAAATCTTCTGTTAATTCCCTTAATTTCCTGATTTCTTTGCTTTGCTTTGGCTTCTCAGCATTCTGTGCAATATTTAAAGTCTTTTCTGACATCCATCTTGGTCTTTTCTTCTTTGGAATGATCTTCATTCTTCGTGAATGATAGTCTTGATATCCTCCCACAGCTCATCTGGTTTGTTAACATTCGAGGCCTTAAGTCTGTTCCTGAGATGGTTTTGAAATTCAGGTGGGAAAGACTCATGGTCAAATTTTAGTTCTTTTGGATTTCTTTTCATTTTCTTTATCTTCAGCTAGCATATGAGTAGTTGATGGTCTGTTCCACAGTCAGCACCTAAACTAGTTTTCACAGCTTATATTCAGCTTCTCCAGTGATTCCTTCCACAGATATTAATCCAGTTCTTATATAGACTGTAAGGTGAGGCCACCATTTGTGTTTCTTATAAAAGGTATTTGCAATGAATAAATCATTTATTGTAAAAAATTCTATCATTCTATCTCCAGTTTCATTTCTGTCACTGACTACTGATCTTTCTTCTTTGTTCCGAATTTTTGCTTTCCCATCACCCATTATTATTAACTTGTATTGGTTGCAAGTTCTATTGATTTCTGACTGCAAAAATTGATAGAAATCATCTATTTTCTCCTCTTTGGCTCTGGTTTTTGGTGCATATATTTGAATGATAGTGGTATTAACAAGTCTTCCTTCTATGTATATGGATATTATCTTGTTTCTAACAACATTGTATTTCAAGATGGATCTAGAAATGGTCTTTTTACTATGAATGCGACTCCATTTTTTCTTACGTTTTCATTTCCAGCATAGTAGATCATATGATTGTCCAATTCAAAATGTCCCATGTTAATCCATCCCCTTTCACCAATTATTATGTCACTATTCATAATAATTGGTGACTGGAATGCAAACGTTGGAGACAAAGAAGGACTGATAAAATTGGAGAATATGGATTTGGTGAGGCTATAGATTGAATGAATTTTGTACAATCAATGATTTATCACTGCAAATACTTATTTTAGAAAACATAAATGCAATGGTCTACCTCACAGATAGGCTACACAGACTACATTTGTGCAAACAGTCTATGGTCTGACTGGAACAGATGAACAACTATTCATATGCATGTTTAAATTGAAGCTGAGGAAAATCAAACAAAGTCCATAAGAACAAAAATATGACCTTGAGCATATCCAATCTGACTTTAAAAACCCTCTCAAGAATAATTTTATGTGGAATCGGGACACAC
>NW_006400102.1:1666355-1698305 GCF_000299155.1 Elephantulus edwardii | reverse complement strand
GATTGTGTACCAATGAGGGAGTTTTTCTTTTGCTTTTCAAGGTGAGGAGCAAATGGGGGGGAGGGGGAGGGGTTTGTGTGGGGAGAAGGGTGCAACAATGAATGAATGGAATCCCAAAATCTCTGTAGATGTTCATTGAAATGAAAAATAAACAACCTAAATTTAAAAAAAAAGGAATGATTTTATGCATTGAACACTAATGATCAGAGACCAGATGAGTTATGGTATGACATCAAGGATAACATCCATGAAGAGAGCAGCAGTTCACTACATAGAAGATGAGAAAGAAAAGACCAATATGGATGTCAGAAGAGATTCTGAAACTTGCACTAGAATGTAAAACAACAACAACAAAACAAAAGAAAGAAATGGTGAAATACAAGAGAAAAACAGAAGATATCAAATAGCAGTTTGAGAAGACAAAGGCAAGTATTATTATGAAATGTTCAATTACTTGAAGTTAGAAAACCAAATGGAAAGAACATTAAAATTTCCTCACTGAAATAACTGAAAAACAAATTCAATCACTGAATTGCAATTCTGAAGGATTCTACTGGCTAAATCTTCAATAATACAGGAATTATCAAAAGAAGATAAAAGGAGTCACTGTATCAAAAAGAATGTGTTGACAAAGAAATATTTCAGGAAGTAACATCTGATAAAAATCAGTGGTAATGAAGAAGACCTGTACTGAAGACATCAGCAAAAAATAAGGTTTCTTGAAATTGAAGGAATACCAGCTGATGTAATTCAGTAAACAGATGCAGCCCTGGATGTGCTCATTAGTCTATGCCAAGAAATTTAGAAAAAGCTATCTGGCTTCACCTCACATACTTTGGGTATGCTGCTAGGAGGTGTTATTCCTTGGGGAAGGACATGATGCTGGGAAGGATGGAAGATCAGCAAAGGAGAGGAAGAACCTCAACCAGGTGGATTGACTTAGTGACTGCTGCGGCAGGCTCTTGTGTGTCAGCAAGAGTGAGGATGGTGCAGGTTAGAACAGGGTTCAGATCTTTTTTCATAGGGTCACTATAAGTTGTACTTGACTTGATGGCACCTAACAACAATAACACTTGGCTAACTGGGAGGGATCCATGTTTGTTCCCATTTTTTAAAAAAAGGTGACTCAACAGAATGCAGAAATTATTGAACAATATCATTTGCAAGTATAATCTTCATCAATATTTGTTTTAAATGGCCATAACATTGACAGAGAACTTCCAGAAATTCAAGCTGGATTCAGGTGAGGCTGTAGCATGAGGAATATCATTGTTGATATGAGATAATCTTGGCTGAAAAGAAAGAATACCAGAAAGATGTTTACTTGTGTTTTGTGGACTATGCAAAAAAGACATTTCACTGTGTAGATCATAGCAGATTATGGTTAATAATGGAAAAAAACTATAATCCCAGAACCCTTGATTGTGGTTATGAAAAACCTAGACCTAGACCAAGAAGTGAGCACTGGTGGCCTAGTGGTAAGAAGCTGTGCTGCAGTCCTAATGGTATGCTGTTCGAATCCACCAGTGGCTTGGGGAAAAGGGGAGGATGAGCATTCTCCTCCCCTGCAGCTTACCACCTCCCAATAGAGGGTCAGCTATGGGTTGGTTCCAGCTCCACTCGGCAGCAAACCACAACAACAGACCAAAAAACAGTTATCTGAACAAAACAGTGTGTGTCAATGCTGTATCCTTTCTCCATGCTTATTTAATTTGTATGTGGAGCAAATAATCTAAGAAACTAGACTATATAAGGAAGAATGTGACAATAGGGTAGAAGGAAGATTTACCAACAATTTGCAAGATGATACAACCTTGCTTGCTTTTTGAAAGTTGACTTGATACACTTGTTGCAGAAGATCAAAGACTACAGCCTTCTGTATGGATTATGTCTCAACATTAAGAAATAAAAATCCTCACCACTGGCCCAATAGGCAACGTCATGATGGAGAAAAGATGGAAGTTGTCAGTAATTTCATTTTACTTGGATGTACAGTCAACACCTATGGGAGCAATAGTCAAGAAATCAAAAGACATGTTGCATTGAGACAATCTGCCATCAAAACCCTCTCCAACACGCTAAAGAGCAAGGATGTAAGTTTAAAGACCAAAGTGCACCGGATCTGAGCCATGGTCTTCTCAGTTCCTTTCTATGCATCTGAAAGTTGATGACAGGAGAAGAATTCATTTCTTTGAATTATGACGTTGGCTTGCTGCAGAGGGTCAAGAACTGCAGCCTCCAATATGGATTGAGGCTCAGGGTCAAGAAGACAAGGATTCTCACCACTGGACCAATTGGCAGCAACAGGATGGATGGTGAAGAGATTGAGATTGTTCACAGCTTTAGTTTGCTTGGCTCCACAGTGAACACTCTTGGCACCAGTAGCCAGGAAATTAAAAGGTGCATTGCCATGGGGAAGTCTGCTGTTAGGGACCTCTCCAAAGTACTGAAGAGCAATGGTGTCTCTCTGGAGACTAAGGTGCATCTGATACAGGCCATGGTCTTTGCTATCACTTGTTATGCATCAGAGAGTTGGACAATGACTGGGGAGGATAGAAGGAGAATTGATGCCTTTGAGCTGTGGTGTTGGAGAAGAGTATTGAGGATACCATGGACTGCTAGGAAAACAAACAGATTCATCCTGGAAAGGGTTAAACTGGGCGGTTCCTTGGAGGCAAGGATTCTGAGGCTCCATCTAACATACTTTGGACATGTAAGGAGGGACAGGTTCTTGGAGAGGGACATCATGCTTGGTAGGGTGGAGGGACGCCGCAAGAGGGGAAGGCCCTCTATGAGGTGGATTGATTCAGTGACTGGGGTAATCGGGATGGGTGTATCGGAGACAGTGCAATTGGCACAGGACAGAGCAGAGTTTAGGGCTATTGTACATAAGGTCGCCATGAGTCACAAGCGACTCGATGGCTTATAACAGCAACAACATGATGTTGGCAAAGATGTTGAATATCCTAAGAATTGCCAAAAGAACAAGCAAGTCTGTCTTGGAGGAATTGCAATGTGAGTGTTTCTTGGAGGCAAAGACGGTTAAACACTGCCTCACGTACTTTGAACATGTTTTCAAAAGGGCCAGTCCTTGGAATAAGACATCATGTTGAGAAAGGTGGAGGGACAGAACATAAGAGAGAAAAACTTTGAATAAGATGTATTGACACAATGGCTGTAACCATGGACTGGAGCATGTAACAGATGGTGAGAATGGCACAGGATAGTGTAAAGTTCAGATCTGTTGTTCATGGAGTTGCTATAAATCTAAGTTGACTTGATAGCACTTAACAACAACCTCTCAATGTTTCGTAGGATTTCCTGGTGAAACTGTTCTTGTTCTTCTTTTGTGATGGGTGTGTTAAAATTGTTCATCTCTGTTTGTGTCAGTTTGTGAAAGCAGTTCATTTTCTAGGTTTCCAAATTTGTTGGAGTCAAGTTCTTCATAGTATTCTGTTACTGTGTCCATTGGTTGGTTACATTATATATCCATTTGTTCTGTTGTGAAATCATCATTGTCTGTATTAGAGTTATTTAGGGTTTTAATGTCCTCGTTATTATTTTCTTTAAATCTTGAGATTCATAGATTCTCATCTGTATCTGCAATTTATGTTGTTCACTGTCTTTGGTGAGGAGGTACTGGTTTCCCAGCCTGGTTAGTCAGCTGTCAAATTATCTAGTTTATTTTTTAGAAGTCAAAATAAATCTGTCTGGGAAGATGTGCATCCAAAGAGTTCCTTAGAAGCAAGAAGGGGATATTTGAGCTCACATACTTTGAGCATTGTAGCAGTATAGACACAAGAGGAGGACGTCAGGCTTGGAAAAGGAAATAATCA
This sequence comes from Elephantulus edwardii, assembly GCF_000299155.1. Classification (NCBI taxonomy): domain Eukaryota; kingdom Metazoa; phylum Chordata; class Mammalia; order Macroscelidea; family Macroscelididae; genus Elephantulus; species Elephantulus edwardii. Next base: position 1,694,469 of record NW_006400102.1, on the reverse strand, counting down.
ATTAAAAAAAGGAAGATCCTCAATGAAATTAACTGACACATTGACTACAATAGTGGGCTTCAGACAGCAGAGATTTTGAGAATGGTGAAAGATCAGGCAGAGACTAATATTATTGCACGTAATAGGGTCAATATGAGTCAGAGTCAACACGATGACAATGTCAGCTAGACCAAAGACAGTTAAACCCAGATCTCCATAATCAATAGGGAAGGGACTGAGCCTAATTAATTTTTGTCAGTCTTTTCCTCCCCTTCCCTTCCATTTCTAACCTTCTCCTGCCATTATTTCTCCACTCACCTCAACAAATAATGAAAATATTCTAGGTACCTGCCTGGGATAGACCTAAGACTGAGTAAGGGCCAAGAGTTGTCTTAAAAAATGCAATAAAAGCACAATAATTACAGTAATAAGGAGGAGTCTTCTTAATTTGTCATATTAAATAAAGAGAAACAAATTTAGGAAATAATACAGCTTGTGATTAGGGCAATTTCAACCTGTTATAAATTAAACACTGTCTATATTAGTAATAATTTAGTAATATCAAGAAAACAAAGATTCTCACCGGTGGGCTGATTGGCAGCATCATGATAGATGGTGAAGAGATTGGAATTGTTAATAGCTTTAGTTTGCATGGCTTCACAATCAACATTCTTGGTACCAGGAGCCAGGAAACCAAAAGATTAATTACTTTGGGGAATTTGGCAGTCAGGGACCTCTCCAGAGTAATGAAGAACAACAGTGTCAGACTGGAGACTAAGGTGCACCTGAACCAGGCCATGTTGTTGTTGTTACATGCTGTCAAGTCACCTTTGACCTACAGCAGCTCTAAAGCCTGCCCTGTCTCACTGATTCTGACACACCAACCCCCATTGCCCCAGTTACTGTATCAATCCACCTTATCTAGAGTCTTCTGCTTCTGCTCTGTCCCTCAACTCTTCTGAGCATGATGTCCTTCTCCAAGGACCAGTCCCCTCTTGGCCAAGATTTCAAAGTATGTGAGACAGTGCTTCAGAATCCTAGCCTCTAAGGAGAAATTTGTTTTCACTCTTTCCAAGACAGACCTACTTCTTTTTTTGGCAGTATGTTCAAGACTGTTCTCCAGCATCATAACTCAAAGGCAACAATTCTTCTTCTATCATCCTTAGCCATTGTTCAGCTCTCTGATGCATAGCAAGTAATTGCTAAGACCATGGCCTGGATTAGGTGCACCTTAGTTTCTAGACTGACATCATTGCTTTTCAGTACTCTGGAGAAGTTCCTGACAGCAGATTCTCCCAGTACAATTCAGCAGATTTACCCAGTACAGCTTGTATTTTTATTTCCTGACTGCTAATGCCAAGAGTGTTGATTGTGAAGTCAATCTACCTGTTATTATTAACCACCTCAATCTCTTTTCCATCTATCATGGTGCTATCGACTGGCCCAATGGTGAGAATCTTTGTCTTCTTGATGTTGAGCTTCAATCCATGCTGAAGACTATAGTCCTTGACCTTCTGCAGGAAGCACTTCAGGTTCTCCTCAGTTTCAGCAAGCAAGGTTGTGTTATCTGCATAATGTAGGTTATTGATGAGTGTTCCTCCAATCTTGATGCCACATTCCTCCTCTTAAATCCCAACTTCCCAAATGATCTGTTCTGCATATAGATTGAAAAGGTATGGAGACACAACGCATCTCTGACACACTCCTTTCCTGATTTTGAACCATGCACTATTGCTTTGCTCTGTTCTGAAGACTGCTTCCTGGTCTGAGTATAGATTTTGCATTAGGACAATCAAGTGCTAATCTAAAGGCATGTGGTTTAGATCAACCAGCAGCTTCATGGCAGAAAGATGGGCAGTCTCCTCCTGTGCCATTTACTGCCTCTGAAAACCCTCCAGAGGGTCAGCAATGGGTTGTTTCTGACTCAGTGGGACGTAACAGCAACAACAACATAACAACTATCTCTGAAGGCTGTGGATGGCAGGGAGAATATAACTGATGTGGGATTGGAAAAATGTTACAAATTACTGCTAAAATTTGGCTAATGAATTAGAACGTCTATTATGGCTTACTGATGAGAAGCTGTCATGCTATTCTCAAGGCACGCGGTTCAAATCCACCAGCTGCTCCATAAGAGAAGGATGGGCAGTCTCCTCCTGTGCCATTAACTGCTCCTGAAAACCCACCAGAGGGTCAGCTATGGGTCAATTCTGACTCAACAGCACACAACAACACTAATCATTATGTACAGGATATGAGATGTCTTCCACATAGGAAAATATTGTCTGTTTTTTAATGACACTTCAACAATGAAACACCTCTGTCCAGTGATAATATCTGCATATGATGATAAAAACATTTTTTAAATTTTGCACTAAGGGAAGTTGTGCAAAATTTTGGTGAAAGTACATTTTACTATTCTTTAACCACTTTCCAAAAGTGACCCCAATAATACTGTTTTACCCTTTGTAAACATTTGTCTCATCATAAAGTATCTTTCTGACAGGAACTACAGGTGAATGTAAACCCTTTAGTACAACTAGGGTTTGAGCCTGTCAATAATTGAGGAATATGGATAATTATGGCACTAGGAGGGACAGGGTTCAGATTTGTTGTTCATAGGGTTGCTGTGTTGTTCATGTGAGTTGTACTCGACCTGTTGGCATCTAACAACAGCAGCAACAACAGAGTTTAATAAGGTATAATACAAAGATATGTATTAAAATTTAAAACATTTCTCTCTTTCGCCAAGACTTGCTGTTCAAGCAGTTTCAGCTTTTTTTGGTGCAAAGGTAGACTGTGCCTCTTTGCATCTACTAATAGGATGTACTATTAACAGCAAGTCTCACTTGTTTTTTCCATATATTGAGCACTTTTCTCTAGACTTTAAATGTGTGTTTGAAGGTTGGTGTTTATCTATCCATCAGTAAAAATCTATCTACTGTGACATTTTCATCAAACAGATAATAAACTGGTCCTAGAAAGTCTCCCCTGAAGTGTTTCTCTATAAAAGCTGATAAACCTTCATCACATTGTTCTTCAAATCCCAACAAGCAAGTTAATAACAAAGGAATTTATATTACTTTGGGAATCACTATTCTATTTTTCAGATATCATTATGATTGAGAATGCCCATGAAAGACCTGCTTTCCACCCAGTCATTTCTATTTCAGGTCTAGTTTACAAGTTAGGTGTGAGCTGCTAGCTTCACTGAAGTTACCTGAGGCAAAGGATCCCGTTCTAATACCTCTGAGGAAGTGGCCACTGTATATCCTATTTGATAGTTATTTCTTCAAGATTGGCTTATGTTTTAACACGTTGCTGCAAATGACGGCAAATGTATCTAAGCACGGTTGTCAGTTTAAAAGTGTGTGGCACCATGTTAAATAAGATCCATCTACACATAAAACTAGGGAGCTCTGGTAGCCTAATGGCAAAGAGCTATACTGTCAACCCAAAAACATACAGTTCTAATCCACCAGCTGCTATATGAGAGAATGATAGGCAGTCTCCTCCTGTGCAATCTATTGCCTCAGAAAATCTGCTGGCACTCAATTATGGATTGGTTCCAACTCAATACAACAAAAACACACAAAACTATGGAAGAGTTGTGCAAAAGAGTGCCTTGAAGATTTCTTGGTGTTAGGAGCTAGTCTGTTATGTTGTTTTCTGTAGAGTCAGAACCAACTCATAGCTGACCCTCTGGGTTTTCTGAGGCATTTAATCACATGGGAGAAGAAGATTGTCCATCCTTTTCCCACATAGCAGCAGGTGGCCTTGAACAATGTGCTTTTGGGATTGCAGTGCAGCTTTTTGCCACTAGGCCACCAGAGCTCCGTAGTTTGTCATATCAAAACAATTACATGGAACTCCATCATAGGAGCAATGAGATTCAAAACCTTAATAATCTGTGTTCAAATGTTTCGAGTAATTAATCATAAGGCTTCATCAGAAGTCCGATGCTGGGTTAAAATATATTGCACAATAGCAGCTATTGCATGTGAGATAAAGCTCTGTCAACAGTTCTGTCTACTAGATGAGTGAGTGGCTGTTGCAACTACTTATCAAAAACAACCTTGAATACCTGTGTCTAACTGGAGGTGGTAATAGCTCACAAGCATCTGATGATCCCCAAGCATTCCTGCTGTGTTCATTTACATATAAGGAAAATCTCAAAGCATATTTTGGGAAATCTAGGTCTTTGCAATTACTTGCTATGCATCAGACAGTTGAACAATGACTAAGGATGATAGAAGAAGAATCGATACCTTTGAGTTGTGATGCTGGAGAAGAGTCTTGAACATACTATGAATGGCCAAGAAAACAAATAGGTCTGTCTTGGAGAGTGTAAAGCCAAGTTTCTCCTTGGGCACAAGGATTTTGAAGCTCCCTCTCACATTCTTTGGGTATGTGGTCAGGAGGGACTGATACTTGGAGAAGGACATCATGCTCTGAAGGGTTGAGGAATAGCACAGAAGAGGAAGACCTCAGACAAGATGGATTGATACAGTAACTAGGGCAATGGGGGTTGGTGTGTCAGAGTCAGTGAAACAAGATCAGGACAGGGCAGGCTTCATTGTACTATTATAGTATTTCATATGCTATTTATTGTACATAGGGTTATGAGTCGCAGGCAACTTGACAGCATAGAACAACATAGCAGGAGTGGTTGAGAGGGCTTGCTGGAGAGCACATACTGCTTCTTGTGAAAGGGAAAAGGAGGTCAGTCATTCCTTTCTTTAGATACAATAATAGCCAATTAGGACTGACATATGCATATCTTTCAATTTTAATTAAATCATTTCTCCATCATTTCTAATTAAGACAATAACCCTCCCCAAACACTGATAGTCACTGATAATGGCTCTTAGGTCTGAATGTTCTTCCAACAGTTTGGAGAAATAATCTGTATAAACATAAACAGTTTATCCTTTCTTTATTCTGAAGGCTTGACCTTTTGCCCAGTCATCCTATTTTGGAAGAATCTTTGGAGATGTGTTTATTAATTTCTTGACTGAGCTTTATACTTTGACTCTTAATTCCTTTCCTCTAACTCTAGTTCTAGGCTTTAAACTTATTTCTGAGTCTCTCCACTTGGCTTCTCCTCAGTCTAGCAACATATATGAAAAATTATAGATGTCTCTTAGACATGGCTCATCGGACAGTAAACTGATGAAAACATTTCCAAGAATTCTCACAAAGATCTGAAAGGTCTTTTGCAATACCTTTAGACCAAGGATTTAGTGACACTTCTGCTTGACTTCTGCTAATATTGAGTGAGAAACTATCAGAGATACTAATGGGTTTGGAGGTTCACATCCAGGCAAATCAATGAAATGGAAAATTATTTCCCTTCATAAAGACCAGAGGTCAAATCAAAACCAGTGTTCCTGCCTTCTATTCTTTTTCTTTGGGATTTCTCTACCATTGTTAGGAACACTGGTAGCCTGCCTACCCAAAGGCATGTAGTGTTGAAGATTAAAAAAATACCAACTGAAAAAAACACTTTGATTTTAACTTCTTTTGAATGCTTTTGCTTCAAACTTGCTCTTTTAAAAGATCAGCTAATTAGAAACTTCCCCACCTTGGCCATCTGAGAAAATGTCTCTCCTTGTTTAAATTGTGCCCTTTTCCTGAGTATTTTATTAATTAGACATTAAATGCTTTACTCCATGGACATTAGTTGGTCCACATGGAGGACTTATAAATTTGCTTTTCTGTTGTCTATTTCCTAGCATTAATTTAAAAGGAAATGGAATTAAAAAGGAATGAAAGTTTCAAGTAGAGTCACAAACATGAAGTAGTGACTAAAAACTTTTGAAAACAGAATTATTTCTTAAGTTTCTAAATGTCTGAATCTAGACTTTCTAAAATAAACAAACAAAACAACAACAAAATACTGGTTATTAAAAGCCGTTTTTTACCACCCTAATAGACAAATCATATAGATTCTCTTGTTTTGTGCCATCAAGTCAACTCTTAGTAACACAGTGTTTTCTATGACAAATAGATCTGAACCATGTCCTATCCTGAGCCAATGACACACCTGTCACTATGGCCACAGTCCCTGTGTCAATCCATCTCAGTCCGGATATTCCTTTCTGATGCTGACCTTCCACCCTTCTAGCATGATGTCCCTCTCCAAGATCTGGTCCCTCCTGGTAACATGCCCAAAGTATGTGAGACTGAGCTTCACAATCCTTGTCTCCAGGGAGCGACTGGGTTTAACCCTTTCCAGGACGAATCTGTTTGTTTTCCTAGCAGTCCATTGTACACTCAATACTCTTCTCCAACACCACAACTCAAAGGCATCCATGCTTCTGTAATCCTTAGTCATTGTCCAGCACTCAGATGCATAGCCAGTCACTAAGAAAACCATAGTTTGGATCAGGTGCACTTTATTCTCTAGATTGGCATTATTGCTGTCTGGCACTCTGGAGAGGTTCTTGACAGCAGACTTTCCCAAAACAACTCATCCATTTTTTTATTTCTTAATTGCTGGTGCCAAGAGTGTTGATTGTGGAGTAAGCTGAAATTGTTAACAACCTCAGTCTCTTCTCCTTCTACCATGATGCTGCCAATTGGCCTGGTGTTGGGAATCTTTTTTTCCTGATGATGAGATGTAATCCTCAATGAAGACTTTAGTCCTTGACCTGATTCAACAAACACTTCAAGTGCTTCTCTGTTTTCGTGAGCAAGGTGGTGTCATCTGTATAATGCAGGTTGTTGATGAGTCTTCCTCCAATTCTGATGCCCATTCTTCTTCATAGATTCCAGATTCCCAAATGAGCTGTTCCACATATAGATTGAAAAAGTATGGAAAAAAAACATATCTCTGATGTACTCCTTTCTTGATTTTGTACCATGCAGTGTTTCCTTCCTCTTTTCGTGCTCCTGTTCATGCTTCCTCTGTTCTTGCTCTTGGTCTAAGTATAGGTTTCACAAGAGCACAATCAAGTGTTCTTGGATTCCCATTTTTCTTAAGGTTAGATATAATTATTGAGAGGCAAAGTTTTATTGCTATGATTTTATTGGGTTTCTTTTTAGTATTGTTGCTAGTTACACTGATCCATCCTCATGTGGTGTCTTTCTGCAATATTCCCTGCAATGTTGGTCTTGTTTTCACAAACTCCCTTAATTGCTGTTTTTCTGACAATCTTTTTATCTCTCCATCATATTTGATGTGTGATTTTACTGGGTAGACTATTCTTGGTTGACAGTTGCATTCTTTGAGAATTTGATATATGCCAATTCCAGTACCTTCTTGTTTCCATGATTTCTGCTGAGGAATCAACACTTAATCTTATTTGCTCTCCTTTGTAGGTTACTCTTTGTTTTTCCCTAGCTGCTTTCAGAATTATCTTCATGTCTTTGATTCTGGCAAATTTGACTATGATATGCCTTGGCAGGTGATTTGATGGCACATAAAAACAACAACAACATTCTATATAGCATTTGCTCAACTTCTTGTATGTATGTTCTCTCAAGTCTTTATTATACCTGGAAAGTTTTTTTCTAGTAATTCTTCCACAACTTTCTCAGTGCCTTTTTTTTTCTTTCTTCTTCTTCTTCTTCTTCCTATTCTGGGATTCTAATTATGTGCATAATGTTCCTCTTGATGTTGTCCAACATTATTCTTGGGCTTTTAAAATTTTCCTTTTCTTTATTCCATTTTTGTGTTCTAGCAGTTCAATCTCTATCTTATATTTCCCAATTCGGTGCTCCATCTCTTCAATTCTGCTGATCTGTCCCTCCAATATGCTGATAGCTTCTGAGATGCTGATCCTAATATTCTGGATTGCAGTTTATTGTTTTTCTAGGGTTTCTAGTAATCCATTTGTTTTAGCTGCATTGTCTTGAATTTTTTAAAGTTCTCCTAGTTTTTTTCTTGTAGAATCTTGCCATTCTTCGAGTTATTTTTTCACCCATTGAAATTATTTGGTCATTGTCCTTTTGATGTCTGTGTCATAAAATTCTATCAGACTTTTCCAGCTTCAAGAAATCTGCTGATTCTGTGTTTTGTTCACTCTTTTTTTGTGGGGATGTGTGGTGAAATCTTGGTTTGATTTTGTGTAGATTGTGAGGTAATCTGCTTCTTCCATGTCATTGCTGTCATAGAGTTTGTTTCTTGCCTGGATGGGGAGCTACTGCTCTAGAAGAGTGAAGGAGAGCTCACCCTGCATGAATTTTTCTCAAGTTCCTGGGCTCACAGGTGGAGCAGAGTGTAAAAGTGGAGATTCTGCAACTGCTGGCTGCCAGCCTCAACACTGCAAGCTTCTTGGGAAAGTTGGTACAAGTTCAACAGTGGGCCTTGCACTGGTATGGCAGGACCAGGGCAGAGAGAGAATCGAGGGCATCCTCACCTGATTAAGATGGCCCTGGGTGTGTAGGCAAGAGGATGACCAAGGTGCAGCAGAGTATAAAAGTGGAGGTTCTCCCAAGGAAATAAGAAATGAAAGACAAATGGACACTAGTATTCATAACAGTATTATTTGCACACCAGTATTCATAACAGTATTATTCACCATTGCAAGAACATGGAAACAGCCCAAATGTCCAACACAATTGAATAGTTTGAGAAATTATAGTAGATTCACACAATGGAATACTATGCAATATGCAGGAGTAATGATTTTGAAAAATACTACATAACTTGGAAAAAATGGAGAGCATTGTGCTGAGTGAACTAACTCAGTCTTATAAGGACAAATATTGCATAAGACTATTATTATAAAAAACAGAAGAATAACTAATGAAACATGTATGGGGATCTAAAGGGTGAAGGGGTAGGAGCAGAGGGGTGAGGATGAACAGGGGAGAAATCATAGGGTCATCCAATTTGATGGGTGGAGGGAGGGAGTAAAGGAAATGGGAAGGATACAGCAGGACCTGAGAAGATGGGGTAATGATGGGCATGATTCAATGACGATTAAATTTATAAAACACAATGTATGGAAATGATTGTATGAAACAATGTGAATGAAGGAAAGTATGAAACATGATATATGTGAATTTTGTATAAAAAATAAAAAAAATTTAAAACCCTACACAGCAGTAGTATAGAGGTTACTCGTGGTGCTGTGATACTGAGCATTGTGACACTGATGTGTCAAATGCAATAATGGTTACCCATGGTGGACAGCAGGGGGAAAAAAGTGGAGGTTCTGAAACTGCTCCATCTGTCCTTTTTTGATGCTTCTTGGATCATTCAATATTCTGCCAGTAGCAATATTATTCTTCTGTTTTTATAATAATGATCTTATGGTTAAAATATAAATCTATAAATAAATATACATAGTCAAGGCTTGAATTTGTTCTTCAGTTCCTTCAGTTTAGGAAATGCTGAGCAAGTTCACACCTTTTGATTTCTGACTGCAGCTCTTTGCACATTTAGTTATAATATTTTATTTTGTCTTCCCAGGCTGTCCTTTGACATCTTCTGTTCACCTCCTTAACTTCCTGATTTCTTCCCTTTGCTTTGGTTTTTAGTGCAATATTCAGAGTCTCTTTTGACATCCATCTCAGTCTTTTCTTCTTCCTCTGTGTTAGTATAATCTTTTGCATTATTCATGGATGATATTCTTTATATCACCCCACAGATCATTTGGTCTTCATCCATTAGTGTTCAAGGTCCCAACCTTGTTCTTGAGATAGTTTTTAAATTTAGGTTGGAGAGACTTAAGGTTGTATTTTGGCTTGGGATTTGTTTTTATTTATTCAGCTTCAGTTTGAATACACCTATGAGTAGTCAACACCTAGCCTAGTTTTCACAGCTGATATTGCACTTCTCCAACAATTCTTTTCACAGATAAAATCAATTTGATTCCTGTGTATTTCTACATCAAAGGAGAAAATATGCAGCATTTTATTTTTAGTTACTAGTTGTTTCTTAAGCATTACACAGGACAGTAGTCTAATGATTAAAGACAAAGTAAAATATACTATCTTATTCTGTGGTGTATATTAAATATACCACTTAGCTCTGGTGGTAAGAAACGGTACTGACATCCCAAAGGTTGTTCAAATTACAAGCTTGTCCATGGGAGCAAACAATCCTGTTTGTCTCTGAAAACCAACTGGAGGGTAAGCTTTGGGTCAGTTCTTATTTGATAGTACACAGAAACAACAACTTGTCTTTAAAGTGTCTTTTGAGATCATCTAGTTCAGTGTCATCATTTCTTGTTAATTGAAGTAAGAGATTTAATACTATACTCCCTATAAGTACTTCTTCTTGAAAGAATTCATCTGTCACAAGATCTCAACTTTCTAAGAAAATCATGATTATGTTGATTTTTCCTGTTCTTTATCCTTTATCACATACAAGCAAAATCCTGCTGAAGATTATAAAAAAAAAAAAAAACCAAAACAACCAACTGGAACAATACATTGTCAGAGAACTACAAGAAATACAAGCTGGGCTTCGAAGAGGCCAGACTGAAAGCAGAGGAGTGTATATCTGTGTTTCACAAATTGTAGCTAGCAATTAAAAGAATGGGAATCTCAGAGCACTTGATTGTGCTCATGTGAAATCAGTACTTGGACCAGGAAGCAGTTGTTAGAACAGAAGAAGAAAACATTTTATGGTTCAAAATCAGGAAAGGAGTGCATCAGGGTAGCATCCTATCTCCATACCTTTTCAATCTGTATGCGAAACATATCATTCAGGAGACTAGGATTTATGAGGAGGAATGTGGCATGAGAATTGGATGGACCTGCAACATTTGCTGCATAAGGTCAAGGACAGCAGTCTTCAATATGGATTGATGCTCAACATCAAGAAAACAAAGATTTTCACCACTGGGCCAATTTGCACCATGGGAATAGATGGCAAAAAAGTTGAGGTTATTAACCATTTAGCACCAACAGTCAGGAAATAAAAGTACTAATTCCATTGGGAAAATATGCTGTCATGGACCTCTCCAAAATACTGAAGAGCAATTATATCAGTCCAGAAACTAAGGTGCACCTGATTCTGGCCATGGTCTTTGCAATTACCTGCTATGCATCAGAGAGCTGGACAATGACTAAGGAAAACAGTAGAAAAATCAATGCCTTTGCGTTGTGGTGACAGAGAAGAGAACATACCATGAACTGCCAAGAGAACAAACAGATCTGATTTAGAGAGGGTGAAACTAGGCTACTCCTTGGAGACAAGGATTTTAAAACTCTCTTTTATATACTTTGGGCACATGACCAGTCCCTGGAGGAGGACATCATGCTTGGAGGGGTGGAGGGAAACCTCAGGAGAGAAAGACCCCAGATAAGATGGATTGACACAATAACTGAGGTAGTGGGGGTAGGTGTGTCAGAGTCAGTGAGATTGGCTTAGGATAGGACAGGGTTCAGAGCTATTGAACGTAGAGTTGCTATGAGTTGTGAGTGAACTTGAAGGCACATAACAATAACACATCCTAAATGGCAAAACCATCATAATGTGAAAATGTCTGCATATCTAAAATCTAAAAGTGTACTTGCTTACATGTATACTCATGTACAGTGCTTCTGCCACTGAATGTCCTTAACTAATCTTCTAGATATAAAACACATGAATGAGTAAACCTTGGAAAAGATATAAAATCTTTGATATATTCAACTCCCAAGTTTCATTGCAGGAAGCTTTCAAATCCTGTCTCAAAACCTTCATATGATATAGATCCAAACTGACGAAGGTCCAGTTACCATTGGTAGATGTTAGTCAGTCCTGGTCTCACCAGGTGCTGCTCCAAGAAATGGCAACATTCCTCTCTGAGGCTTCCTCCAAAGAATCTCACCTGCCCCTCCTGCTGGCACTCATCCCTCTATCCCTTTAACATCAGTGGCTGAACAGATCTTAGATATAATGACTCAGGCCTCTAGTCACTTCTGTCTTCTCCTCTCTGCTGCCCAGTGATAATGGCATTCTGGGCGTCCTGATGCACTGAGGGTCGTGAACTCTCTAACTAATATGTCTCCCAATATGTCACCAGGCCCACCCTATCACCCAACATGCCTGGTCTCCTCTTCGCACCGGCGTCTCATCTCTTATTCACACCTGCTACTAAGGTCCGTGTGGTCCTAGATAGCTAAGCTCACACTAAAAAATATCAAAAAATGGGCACAGATGTCAGATATATGACCAAAATTTGCCCCAGAATGTACATAGTTTGCTTGGCTCCACAATAATCACTTTTGGAAATTAGCCAGGAAATCAAAAGATGAATTGCATTGGGAAAGTCTGCTGTCAGAGACCTCTCCAGAGTACTAAAGAACAACAATGTCAGTCTGGAGACTAAGGTGCACTTGATCCAGGCCATAGTCTTTGCAGTTACTTACTATGCATCAGAAAGCTGGACAATGACTAAGGATGATGGAAGAAGAATTGATACATTTGAGCTGTTGTGCTGGAGAAGAATATTGAATATATCATGGACTATTAGGAGAACAAACGAGTTCATTCTGGAAAGGGCGAAACCAGGCTGCTCCTTGGAGGCAAGGATTCTGAAGCTCTGTCTGACATACTCTGTGCATGTTGCAAGGAGGAATCTATTGTTGGAGAGGGACATCACGCTTGGGAGGGTGGAAGGATGGTGCAGGAAAGGGAGAACCTTGATGAGATGGGTTGATTCAGTGACTGGGGTAATGGGGATAGGTGTGTCAGAGACAGTAGGGTTGGGTCAGGATAGAGCTCCAAACCCTCCCTGCTCCCCTCTAAACTCCACACAATCTTGTAGCCCTATTTTTCTCAAATCAAATACTCCTTTTTACTACATAAGAATAATGAAGTCAAGGAACAAATTTAACATGCAAGTAGAGATTTTTTCAGAAAGATACAGCTCCTCTAGAGCAGGAATATTTAGGGTGCATATATGTCTCCCCTATAAGAAGAGAAAGTGATTCTCTTCAAGGCTCTGAAGTGGGGTTGGTGGGGAGGATATCATGTTTATTCATTAAGGGAGTGGAGTTTTAAAGAGTTAACCTATCAGTGATAATGGGTCTTGTTTGTTTTGTTATCCTATGTAGGAGAGATATGGATAATTAGGAGAATATGAACAGATGCACAATTGTCCTTCCAAGATGGCTACCACCGGAAGTACTTTCTTGGTAATATTTATTTCAAAATAGCATTCCTATGCAGCAAGCAGTAGTCTCTGTGGAGCCAGAAGTATCACTGTAGCACTATGAACAGTGAATTTCTGAGCTGGTAGGTCTCTAGTTCACCTCTGTGTCAGGATTTGTGAGGGTTGGTGAAGGCAAACAATGTCTCACCAAGAGATTTATGGTGGAAGTCTATAGTTTATAAAGTTTTCTTTTTCTGTGGTAAAAACAGGATATTGGGAGGGTGTTGTTAGATACTACCAAGTCAACTTTGACCTTACAAACAAAATCTGAACCTTGCCCTCTCCTGAGCCATCCTCATCATCTCTGATATGATCAGGCACATTGAGCAGTCACTGTGTCAATCCATCTTGTTGAGGGTATTCCCTCTTTCTCTGACCTTCCACTTTTCTTAGCATGATGTCTTTTCCCAAAAACTGGCAGCTCCTGAAAACATATATGAGAAAAAGTTTCATCATCCTTGCCTCTGAAGAGCACCATGGTTGTACTTCCTTTAAGACAGACTTGTTTGTTCTTTTGGCAGCTTTAGGACAGGCCTGTCTGTTCTCTTGGCGGTCTGTGATATGTTCAATACTGTGACCCAGCACCACAACTAAAAGACATTGATTCATCTTCCATCCTTTGTCTGACAGACAACAGATTTATGTATATCCTTATTCATTTTCCAGCTCTCTGATGCATAGCAATAATGAAGACCATGGTCTGAATTAGGTGCACCTTAGCCTCTAGGCTAACATCTTTGCTCTTCAGCTCTCTGAGGAGGTCCCAGACAGCAGATTTTCCTAATGTAACTCATCTTTTTTTGTACATAGGCTTTTCAGAGGCCTGCTATTTCAGAAGTGGATGGCCAATCCTTCTTCCTAGTCTGTCTTAATGTGAATGTTCAGATTTAGAGAAGTATCAGACACACCAGCAAGTTAAAGGTATATCCCTTATTGCGGAATTAACTTTAGTGTCAGTGTTTGCCTGCCTTTCTCACACGTGTCTTTACCCACTTATTTCGCTGCTCCACCATCCACCAGGATACCCATCCACTTCTACCCCTTCCCTTCACATCTATCTCCCTTTGACCAGCCCTCCATCGAATAACTTATATATGAAGCTTCCATGGCTTCTGTGATTTCAAACACATCAGCTGATGGTAGTTCCTTATGTTGGGATCAATGTCTCTGAAGTTTAGTCGTAATGTTTCTCGAGCAAAGGTGATGCATCCTGTAGAACTGGTGTATAGATAGGCTTTTCTTGAACGAATGTCGCGCAGTTTTTGCGTCTTTGATTACCTGGGAAGATGGGAGATGTCTGAGACTGGCCTCTAAGCTGCCCAGCTTTCAGCTAGTCGGATGCCTAACCCCTCCTCTGAGTGGCCTGCCGGAATGAATGTTGCGCGGTTTTTGTGTCTTTGATTACCTGGGAAGATGGGAGGTGTCTGAGACTGGCCTCTAAGCTGCCCAGCTTTCAGCTAGTCAGATTGTACACAGCTTTAGTTTGCTTGGCTCCACAGTCAACAGTCTTGGCACCAGCAGCCAGGAAATTTAAAAGGCGCATTGCCATGGGAAAGTCTGCTGTTAGGGACCTCTCCAAAGTACTGAAGAGCAATGGTGTCTCTCTGGAGACTAAGGTGCGTCTGATACAGGCCGTGGTCTTTGCAATCACTTGTTATGCATCAGAGAGTTGGACAATGACCAAGGAGGATAGAAGGAGAATTTATGCCTTTGAGCTGTGGTGCTGGAGAAGAGTATTGAGAATACCATGACTGCTAGGAAAACAAACAGATTTGTCCTGGAAAGGGTTAAACCGGGTGACTCCTTGGAGGCAAGGATTCTGAGGCTCCATCTAACATACTTTGGACATGTTGTGAGGAGAGACCGGTCCTTAGAGAGGGACATCATGCTTGGGAGGGTGGAGGGACGGCACAGGAGAGGAAGGCCCTCTATGAGGTGGATTGATTCAGTGACTGGGATAATTGGGATGGGAGTGTCAGAGACAGTGCGATTGGCACAGGACAGAGTGGAGTTTAGGGCTGTTGTACATAGGGTCGCTATGAGTCGCAAGCGACTCGACGGCACATAACAATAACAACAACAACAACTCATCTTTTGTACTATTCACTTACTTATTTTTGTGTACTGTTGAATTGGATCTGACTGGCACAGGAGGAAGTTGCTTGCCCCTCCTTCTCCAGCTGCATTAGAACCTCACACCTTTGGGATTGCAGCACAGCTTCTTTTCACTAGTCCACCAGAGCTCCCTGTAACTCATCTTTTGATTTCCTGACTGCTAGTGCCAAGAATGTTCACTGTGGAGCCAAGTGTGCTAAATGGTTAACAACCACAACCTCTTTTCCATTTCTCATGATGCTGACAGTCAGCCCAATGGTGAAAATACTTGTCTTTTGATGTTTATTGTTTGATCCATATTTAAGTCCCTAACCTTCTGCAGCAAACATTTCAAGTCCTCCTCAGTTTCAGCAAGCAGGGTTGTGTCATCTACATAATGCAGGTGAGGAGGATTTTAAATGCTTGCTGCAGAAGATCAAAAATTACAGCTTTCAATATGGATTATGTCTCAAGAAAAATAAAAATAAGCAAAATCATGATAGACGAAATGATTGAAAGTGGCAGTGATTTAATATTATTTGCATCCACAATCAACACCCTTGGTACCAGCAGTCAAGAGATCAGGAGATGCATTGCACTGGGACAGTCTGCTGACAAGGACCTCTCCAAATTACTGTGGAGCAGTGATGTCATTTTGAAGACTAAGGTACACCTAATTCAGGCTATGTTCTTTTCAGCCACTTGTTATGCATCTGAGAGCGGGACAATGAATAAGGATGACAGAAGAATTGGTGCTTTTGAGCTGTGGTATTGAAGAAGAATGTTGAATTTAGTATGCTAAAGGAGTAAGCAGACAAGTTTGAAGGAAGAGCCAAAGATGCTCTTTAGAGGCTGGCAAAGTTTCATTTCACATATTTTTGGCAGGTTATTAGGAATGTCTATTGCTTGGAAAAGGACATAATGCTCAGAAAGATGAAGGGTCAGCAAAAGAAAAGAAGACCCTCCACAATGAGGTAGATTGACACAGTGACTGCCACAATGGGCTCAAGTATTACAGAGATGGTGGAGATGGCACAGTATAGGACAAGTTTCAGATCTGTTGTTCATAGAGTCACTAAGAATTGTCCTTGACTCAACGACATCTAACAACAACAACAATCTAAAAGGAAGACTGTACTGTATCTTTGATGTGAGATTCCTGTGTAAATGAGAGATGGAGAACTGTAACATGAGAGAAATGGTGCAAGATCATGATCTGTGAGATAGCACAGTGAGAGGTAAGACTGTGGCAGCAGTGGCAGTGGCATAGCAGAGAACCAGAGTAGTATAAGAGAATTGTGAGCACGAAACAGATTGTCTTCAGGAAGGAGACTTAATCTTTCTGAGTTGATGGCTTTGGGTATCTACTGAATTGTCAAAGCAGAGTTAAATAATTGTCTTTTAGGCCTAGGTTTACTGGCAGTGTTGGGGTGCCTCTAACACATAATTGGCAGACTTTTCAGTACTTGCTTGAGCAGAGCAGAGGCTGGACCCTGAGGCCCACGGGTCAGAGACAGAACATTGAAAGAGGCTGTGCTGACTAAAGACAGATATCCTGAGCATTCCTGAACCTGCCTTGTAACCTGTTACTTACCTAATAAAACCCCAGAACCATAAATATTGTCAATGAGCAATGTGTGATGATTACAGTGAATTATTGAACCCAGACAAGCAGTGTATTACAGGAAGGACGATTATATCAAAATACTAGTCCTTTGAACCTTATGAAAGGGGTTTGGGAAGGCTACATGTCTGACTTTATAGAATATGGCTTTTTGCTGTTGATCCTGCTAATGGAGTTTCTCCCCCTTGATGAAGTTAGTTGTCAGGTTTCACATCCCCTCTGTAGTCTGTTTCCATAAAGATCACAGTGTTGTAAACAAGGGGTAGTTCTCCTCTGCCCTACAAGATCACCATGAATTAGAATTGACAATGGCAGTGGATTTGCTTTGGTTTCTTTTAACACCAAAAATGTTTTAATTTTTTTTCATTGTTGCACATTTTCTTCTCTCCTTCCCTGAACCCTCCCCACAATGTACCCCTTGTTCCAGATTGTAATTATATATTCCTTTCAGACAGTTCTTCCCTTCACCTCATCTAATGCAGTGTTCATTATCCATCTACTCTTTCCCCATTCTCTCCCCAACCCCCTCATATCTATCTAGTTTTATAACAGTGGTGTTATGCAGTATTTATCCTTTTGTGATTGAGATATTTCAGTCAGTGTAATGTCCTCCAGGTTCCCTCATGTTGTGCAATGTTTTATGAGTTCTTTTTTTTCCAATGATGTGTAATAATTCCACTGTGATAATGAACCATAGTTTTTCTATCTATTCATTTGTTCATGGGCACTTGGGTTGCTTCCATCTCTTTGCTATTATGAAAATTCAGCAGTAAATATGGATGCACACACATCTGTTTGAGTTGTGGCTCTGGTTTCCTTAGGATATGTTCCCAGTAGGAATTACTGGGTCAAATGGTATTTCTATTTCCAACTTTTTGAGAAAGTGTCATACCACCTTCCATAATGATTTTACCATTCCCATCAGCAGTGAAGAAGGGTTCCAATCTCTCCACAGCCTTGCCATCATTTGTTGTTCACTACTCTGTTGAACTTTGCTATTGTTGCTGGGGTGAGGTAGTATCTCATAGTTGTTTTGATTTGCATCTCTCTGATAGCTAGGGATTTTGAACATTTCTTCGTGTATTTGTTTGTCATATGAATCTCTTTTTCGGTCAAGTATCTATATATATATATCCTGTGCCCATTTTGTGATTGGGTTGTTTACTTTTTTCTTGTTGAGGTGCTAGAGTATTCTATGAATATTAGATATGTGTTCCTTATCAGATAGGTCATTGCCAAATATTTTTTTCCCAGTCTGTGGCTTTCCTTTTTACCCTGTTGGAGAAGTCTTTTAATGTGCATAGAAGGTCCCATTAATGTATTTTATTCTAATGTATTTTATTCTTTCCTGTTGTAGGTTTTTCCTTATACTTGGATGTCTATACATGTTGTAGATGACGGTTTCTATAGTTGTTCCTAGCTTTTCTCTGATGAATTTTATAGTCTTTAGTTCTAGGTCTCTGATCCACCTTGAGCTGATTTTTGTATACAGTGTGTGGTGTGGATCTTGCTTAGGTTTCTGCAGGTGGTTTTCTAATTATGCCGACAACATTTGTTAAAGAGACTGTCATTTCCTCACTTAACTGATTTAATCTCCTTGTCAAAGATCAGTTGGCCATAGGTAGATGAGTTGATTTTTGAGTTCTCAATTCCGGTCTTCTGACCTATGTGTCTGTTGCTGTACCAGTACCATGCTGTCTTGACCACCATGGCTGTGTAGTAGAATTTGAAATTGGGGAGTGAGATGCCGCCTACCTTGTTTCTATTTTTCAGTAGTATTTTGCTTATTTGGGGTCTCTTTCCATTCCAGATGAAATTGGAAATTGCCTTTTTTACCCCATTAAGAATGGAATTGCTATTTGTATTTGAATTGCATTGAACTTGTAGATTGCCTTTGGTAAAATTGTCATTTTCACAATATTGAGTCTTTCCCTCCGTGAACAATGATATCCTTCGTACTACAGCCTTTCTAAATCCTACTTGAACTTCTGAAAGTTCCCTATCTATGTTCTGTTCTAGCCATTTTTTAATAATCTTCAGCAGTATTTTGCTTGCATGTGATATTAACATTATTTGATAGTTTCCACATTCAGCTGGATCCTCTTTCTTGGGAATGGGAACAAATATGGACCTCTTTCAATCTGTTGGCCAGATAGCTGTCCTCCAAATTTTTTGGTAGATTGGTGAGCACATCGAAGGCTGCATCTGTTTATTGAAACAAATAAATTGGTATCCCATCGATTGCTGGGACCTTCTTTTCTGCAGTGCCTTCAATGTGACTTCTACTTCTTTCTTGATTAACATTGACTCCTGTTGGCATGGTTGTTGTTGTTGTTGTTATGTGCCATCGAGTCGCTTGCGACTCATAGTGACCCTATGTACAACAGCCCTAAACTCTGCTCTGTCCTGTGCCAGTCGCACTGTCTCTGACACTCCCATCCCAACTATCCTAGTCACTGAATCAATCCACCTCGTAGAGGGCCTTCCCCTCCTGCGCAGTCCCTCCACCCTCCCAAGCTGATGTCCTTCTCCAAGGACCGGTCTCTCCTCACAACATGTCCAAACTATGTTAGACGGAGCCTCAGAATCCTTGTCTCCAAGGAGCCACCCAGTTTAACCCTTTCCAGGACAAATCTGTTTGTTTTCCTAGCAGTCCATGGTATTCTTAATACTAGTTCCTGAAATTTTTCGGTATCAATCTATTCTTTCTGGTATAGTGTTTCTGTGTATTCCCTCCATCTTCTTTTGATGCTTTCTAGGTCATTCAATATATTGCCTATAGCATCTTTCATATTGTGCAAGAGGCTTAAATTTGTTTTTCAGTTCTTTCAGCTTGAGAAATTCAGAGTGAGTTACCACTGGACCAGTAGGCAGCACCATGATGGATGGAGAGGAGATTAAAATTGTCAACAGTTTCATCTTGCTTGGATCCACAATTAAAACCATTTGTATCAGCAGTCAGGTAATAAGGAAACACATTGCACTGGGAAAATCTGTAGTTAGGGACCTCTCCAAATTATTGAGGAGTAATGATGTCAGTTTGAGGAGTAAAGTGCGTCCGGTTCAGGCCATAGTCTTTCTGATTACATGCTATGAATCTGAGAGCTGGACAATGAATAAGAATGACAGAACAAGAATTGACTGATGCCTTTATGCTGTGCTATTGGAGTGGAGCACTGAACATCCCATGGACGACCAAGAGAACAAACAAATATGTCTTGGAGAGGGTGCAGCTGGAGTGCTCTTTGGAAGCAAGAATGATGAGGCTTTACCTCACATCCTTTTGGCATTTTGCTAGGAGGGGCTACTCCTTGGAGAAGGGCATGATGTTAGGAAGGGTAGAAGGCTGGGAAGATGCTCAACTAGGTGGGTTGACACAGTGACTGCTACAATAGGCTTTTGTTTGTCAGGAAGTGTGAAGATGGCACAGGATAGAACAGAGTTCAAATGTTTTGTTCATAGCGTTTCTATGAGTCATACTCAACTCAAAGGCACATAACAACAATAACATCCATGAACATGATATATTCTTCCTTTTCTTCAGGTCTCTTTTCGTTTCTTGTAGTAATGTTTTATGATTTTATTTGTATAAGTCTTTTGTGCTTTAGTGAGATATATTTCTAAGTATTTCATCTTGTGATTAGCTATTGTTATCGATACTATTTTTCTTAGCTCTATTTCTATATTTTCTTTGTCACTGAAGAAAAATCCAAGTGATTTTTGTATGTTGATCTTGTGCCCTGCTACTTTGCTGAACTGGTCAACTATATCCAATAATTTTCTCACTGAATCTTTAGGGTTTTCTAAGTAGACTATCATATCATCTACATATAGTTTTACCTCCTCTTTGCCCATTTTTATACCTTTTATTTCCTTGTCTTTCATTGTTGCTCTCGCTAATACTTCCATTGCAGTATTGAATAGGAGAGGTGATAGTGGGCATACTAACCTAGTTCCTCTTCTCAAGGGGAATGCCTTTAATTTCTTTTCATTGAGAGCAATGTTGGCTCTTGGTTTTGCATGTATACTTTCCACTCTGTTGAAGAAATTCTTTTCTATTCCCATTTAGTTGAGTGTTTTAATCAGGAAATTATGTTACATTTTTTTCCAAAGATCTTTTCTGCATCAATGGATAGGATCATGTGGTTCTTGTTCTTCTCTTTACTGATATGTGCTTTTTTCTTATTAATATTTTATTCACTAATTTTTGCATATTTTGCTCCTTTTTGCTCTATTCTCAATCCCCTAGACACTTTGTTCTTTCCTTTTCTTTTCTTTTTTTCTTTCTTTTTTTTCCTTTTAATTGAATATACCATGGACTGCTAGGAAAATGAGAAGGTTTGTCCTGGACGGGGTGAAGCCAGGCTGCTCCTTGGAGGCAAGGATTATGAAGCTTTGTCTGACATACTTTGGACTTGTTGCAAGGAGAGACCAGGCCTTGGAGAGGGACGTCATGCTTGGTAGGGTAGAGGGACAACGCAGGAGAGGAAGACCCTAATGAGATGGATTGATTCAGTGACTGGGGTAATAACAGGGGCAAGTGTGTCGGAAATAGTGAGATTGGCACAGGATAAGGCAGAGGTTAGGGCTGTTGTACATAGGGCGCTATGCGTCGCAGGTGACTCAACAGCACATAATAACAACAACAAATTAATTTTAATGAAAGTTTACAGAGACTTAGGGTTTCCAGTCATTCATTGTTGCACTTTTATCCATACCCACACTCTCCCTGCCAATTCACTCTTCTCCTTGAAAAGAAATAAAAACTCTTCCATTGTTATCAATCCCTTTCCCCACCCCCAAGTCCACTCCACTATGCAGCTTTCACTCCAGACTTCTGTAATGACAAGAGTACCCATTCATATATCCCTTTGAAACAGTTCTCTCCCACATCTGTTTCAATGCAGTACACCTAATTCCTCCCCTTCTTTTCTGTCTTCCCTCAACCCTGAGGTAAATTCCATTTTACAACCATGGCCCTATACAATATTTGTCCTTTTGTAACTGAGATATTTCACTGAGCATAATGTCCACCAGGGCCATTTAGTTTGCATAATATTACACGAGTTCCTTGTTTTTCAGTGCTGCATGGTATTCCATTGTGTGAATATACTACACCTTCTCTATCTATTCATTTGTTGATGGGCACTTAGGTGGTTTCCAGCTCTTTGCTATTGTGAACAAAGCCATGATAAACAGGGGTGTGCATATATCTGCATGGGTGGCAGTTATGGTCTCTTTGGGGTATAATCCCAGCAGTGGAATTGCTGGGTCAAATGGTATCTCTACAACTTTTTGAGAAAGCACCATACAGCTTTCCACAGTGGTTGCACCATGTTACACTCCCACCAACAGTGAATAAGGGTTCCAGTTTCTCCACAACCTCACCAGAATTTGATGTTTGCTGTTCTGCTAAATTTTGCTATTCTTACTGGGATGAGATACTATCTCATAGTTGTTTTGATTTGCATCTCTCTTAGAGCTAGGGATTTTGAACATTTCTTCATGTGCTTCTTAGCCATCTGAATGTCTTCTCTGGTGAAGTGTCTGTTCATATCCTGTGCCCATTTTTCAATAGGATTGTTTACCTTTATCTTATTGTGGTACTCAAGTATTTTATAAATTGTAGATATAAGACCGTTGTCTTACATGTCATTACCAAATACTTTTTCCCAGTCTTTGGCTTCCCTTTTTACCCTCTTGGAGACGTTTTGGATGTGCATAGGGATTTCATTCTTAGGAGGTCCCATTCATATGTTTTATCCTCTCCTGGTTGTAGATTTTCCAGGGTGCTTGGAAGACTATTTATGTTGTGGATTAGGACTTCTAGCATTCTTTAATGAAGTTTATAGTCCTTTGTTCTAGTCCTAAATCCATAATCCACTTTGAGTTGGTTTTTGTGTATGGAGTGAGGTTCTTGCTTCAGTTTTCTGCAGATAATTTTCCAATTTTGCCAAGACCATTTGTTAAAAAGGCTGTCATTTCCCCACTTACCTGATTTCATCTCCTTGTCAAAAATCAGTTGACCATAGATAGATGGGCTGATCTCCGGGTACTCAGTTCTATTCCATTGATCTATGTGTCTGTCATTGTAGCAGTACCATGCTGTCTTAACCACCACAGCAGTGTAGTAGCATTTGAAATCAGGGAGTGAGATCCCTCCTACCTTTCTTCTATTTTTAAGGCATGCTCTGCTTTTTCGGGGCTTCTTTCCATTCCAAATGAAACTGGAGATTGCCTTTTCCATCTCGTTGAAGAATGGGATTGATATTTGTATTGAGATTGCATTAAATGTGTAAATTGCCTGTGGCAGCATTTCCATTTTCACAAAATATTGAGTCTTCCTATCCATGAGCAAGGGATATTCTTCCACTTCTCCAGGTCTCTTTTTGTTTCTTGTAGTAATGTTTTGTAATTTTCTTTTAATAAATCCTTTGTGCTTCCAGTTAAATTTACTCCCAATTATTTAATCTTGTGATTAGCTATTGTGAAAGGTATTATTTTTCTTAGCTCCGGCGCTGTA
This sequence comes from Elephantulus edwardii, assembly GCF_000299155.1. Classification (NCBI taxonomy): domain Eukaryota; kingdom Metazoa; phylum Chordata; class Mammalia; order Macroscelidea; family Macroscelididae; genus Elephantulus; species Elephantulus edwardii. The sequence continues at coordinate 1,671,152 of NW_006400102.1, read as the reverse complement.
TTCTCTTTGTCACTGTAGAGAAATCCAACTGAATTTTGTCATTGATCTTGTATCATGCTACTTTGCTTAATTGGTCCACTGTGTCCAGTAGTTTTCTTGCTGGGTCTTTAGTTTTCTAAGTATACTATCATATCATCTGCATAGAGAGATAATTTTACATCCTCTTTGCCAATTTGGATCCCTTTTATTTCCTTCTCTTGACTTATTGCTATCACTAAGACTTCCAAAAGAATATTAAATAGGAGAGGTGATAGTGGGCATCCTTGCCTAGTTCCTGTTCTCAAGGGGAATTCCTTTAATCTCTCTCCATTGAGAACAATGTTAGCACTTGGGTTTTATTATGTTGAAGAAATTCCCCTCTAATCTAAGTGTCTTTATAAGGAAAGGATATTGAATTTTGTCAAAGGTCTTTTCTGCATCAATTGGTAGAAATATGTGGCTCTTGTTCTTTGGTTTGTTAATGTAATGAAGTACATTGATTGTTTTTCATATGTTGAACCATCCTTGTATACCTGTTATGAATCCCACGTGGTCATGGTGAATTATTCTGTTTTTATGTATTTTTGGATTCTCTTGGCCAGGATTTTATTCAGGATTTTTGTAACGATGTTCATAAGAGATATTGGCCTGTAGTTTTCTATTTTGGTGGTATCTTTATCTGGTTTTGGTATCAAGGATATGTTTGCTTCATAGAATGAGTCTCGGATAATTCTATCTTCTGCTATATTCTAAAATAGTTTATGTAGGATTGGTGAAAGTTCTTCTGTGAATGTTGGATAAAATTCACTTGTAAAGCCATATAGTCCAGGCCTTTTTTTGGATGGAAGTTGTTGTATTACCTTTTCAATTTCTTCTTTTGTAATGGTCTGTTCAGGTGGTCAATTTCAGTTGGTGACAGTTTAGGTAGGTTGTGAATTTCTAAGTATTTGTCCATTTCCTCTAGGTTCTCATATTTGTTTGATTATAATTTTTTTATAATATTGCAATGTTAGCCTGTTTATTTTAATTGGTTCTTTTGTGATGTTGCCATTTTCATCTCTTATTTGGATTGTCTTCTCCTTCTTTTCTTTTGTTAGTTTTTTTAGTGGTTTTTCTATTTTATTAATGTTTTCAAAGAACCAATTCCTTGTTTTGTTGATGGTTTGAGTTGCTTTTCTGTTTTCTATTTCATTTCTTTCTGCTCTAATTTTTATAATTTCAGGTTTTATTTCTTTTTTTAGAGGGTGTCAGGTTTTCTTACTGTTCTTTTTCCATTTGTTGGAGATGTTGGGTTAGAGAGTCAATGGTCATTTTTTCCTGCCTTTTGATATGTTTGCTTATTGCTCTAAATTTACCTTGTATTACTGTTTGGCTCTTTCCCAGAGGTTTTGGTAAGTGGGGTTGGTTTTCATGTCATTTGTTTCAATAAACTTTTTATTTCATTTTTTATTTCTTCTAATACCCACTCATGTTCAAGCAAGGTGTTGTTCAGCTTCCAAATATATGGGGTTTTTTTTCCTTATCCTCTTGTTATTAATTTCTAATTTTGTAGCATTGTGGTCTGAGAAAATGCTTTGTATTCTATCTATGTTTTTTTAATTTATTGATGCTTGCCTCGTGACCTACAATGTGATCTTTTCTGGAGAATGTTCCATGCACATTGGAGAAGAAGGTATACTGTGGATTTTTTTGGGTGCATTAGCCTATAAATAAATATCTATAAGATCGAGTTGGTTAATTGTGTGGTTTAATTCTTGAGCATCTTTGTAGAGTTTTCTCTGGTAGTTCTATCTTTTCTTGAGAGTGGTGTATTGAAGTCTCCAACTACTATAGTATTATTGTCTATTTACTTTTTCAGTTTTTTTAATGTTTGTTTTATATATTTTGCATGTCTTTCGTTTGGTGCATAGATATTTATTATAGTTGTGTCCTCCCTTTTTATTGACCCTTTCATCATTATATAGTGAACTTCCTTGTCCTTTGTGATGGTTTTTGCTTTGAAATTTATTTTATTGGAGATTAATATCACTACTCCTGCTTTTTTCTGGTTCCCGCTTGCTTGGTATATTTCCTGCCCCGATCCTTTTCTTTTTAGTCTTTATTTATCTTCATTTTTCAGATGTGTCTCTTGTAGGCATCATATTGATGGATTTTTTTTTATCTGCTACTCTTCTTCAGTGGTGCATTCAAACCATTCACATTCAGTGTGATTCTTGAAAAGGGGGGTTTTATTGCTATCATTTTGTTGAGTTCTTTTTAGTATTATTCTTAGTTACCTTGGTCCATGATGCTTTCTGTGGTACCTCTGTAAGAAGGACATCTCTCAGTGTTTCCTGCAATACTGGTCTTATTTTTACAAACCGATTAGGTTCTGTTTTTCTGGGAGTATCTTGATCTCTCCTTCATATTTGATGAATAATTTAGCTGGTTACAGTATTTTTGGTTGACAGTTGTGTTCTTTGAATGTTTGCTATATGTGCTTCCACTGTTTTCTTGTTTGCATGTTTTCTGCTGAGAAATAGGCACTTAACCTTATCTGCTCTCCCTCATAGGTTACTCCTCGTTTCTGCCTCATTGCTTTCATAATTTTCTCCTTATCTTTGGTTCTGGTAAGTTTGACTATGATATGTCTTGGTGTGTTTCTTTTGGGGTCTATTCTAGATGGTTTTTCCTCAGCTTCTTAAATATATATCCTCTTATTCTTCATTATGCCTGCAAAGTTTTCCTCTAGTAATTCTTCCACAACTTTTTTGGTGCCTTTACTTGCTTCTTCCTATTCTGGGATTCCAGTGATGTGCATGTTATTTCTCTTGATGATGTCCCACATTATTCTTAGGTTTTCTTCTTTTTCCTTCCTTTTTGAGTCTGCTTTTTGCTCTAGTAGACCAGTGGTGACAATTCTATATTTTATTTCACTGAATCTGTGTTCCATCTCTTCAAGTCTACTCATGTTTCCCTCCATCATTTTGACAACAACTGAAACTATTGAATCGTGGTTTCTTGTTTTTTCAGTGCCTCTAATGCCTCATTTGTTTTATCTACATTGTTCTGGTTTGGTTTGTTTTTGTGTGGGTTTTTTGGGGTTTTGTTTTGTTTTGTTTTTTTTAAGCTCCTCCTGGTTTTTGCTTGTAGTATCCTGCAGTTCTTCAAATTTGTCTTTCATCCATTGGAAATAGTCAATCATTGTTCTTTTAAATTCTTTGTCAGAAAGTTCCATCGGACTTTCTGGTTTCAGGAAATCCATTGATACTATGTTATCCTTTGGGGGTGACATCTTACTTTGTGTTTGTGTAGTCTGTGAAATAACTTTCTTTCTTCGAGGCATGCTCTTGGTCTGAAGACAATGCTCTAGAAATCAGTTGGGCCACTTGTGTTTTTCTCTGAACTTTTGGCTCAAGGGCAAGGCCACTTCAGATCCTGTGTGAGAAGCCTCTTGTACCTAAGTCAGATCAACGTGCTCTGGATTAAAGGCAAGTTGGTTCACTGGGCATGTAGGCACAGGTGCAGAGCCAAATGGGGTGGGTCAAGCACAGGGTGGGTGACCACACGGTGGGTCATCTATTTGGAGGACCTCACTCAGACCTCAGCTGTCCAGGTGTGCTCACGATTGGGGTCCCTACTCAAAATCCAGCTGTCCTTCTGCCACCCAGTGGTTTTCATTCTGCACTCCCTGTCCAGTGGCACTTACCTACGTGCCATCTTGCAGTACTCCGTGCCCAAGTAGGGTCCTGGGTCCAGTGGGATCCAAGAAGACTCAGTCAAAATCCCACCAACCCACTCGCTGCTTTCTGATCTGTGGTGTTCACAAAAGTTCTGTCAAACTCCCACTGGCCCACTATTTCCTGGGCGAGCTCAGACAAATTCCCACCAGTGGGTTCACCCTTGGGTGCTCTCCGAGGCAATCGGTGGTGTCCAAGAAAACCCAGTCAGGATCCTATTGGCCTTCCTGATTGTAGATGATTGGTGGGGGCACAGAAATATTCAGTCAAATTCCAACAGACCCACTGGGTCTTAATGAGGCTTAACAGAACTCAGCCAGTATCCACCAACCTTTCTCCTGCCAGTTTGGTCCCACAGCAGCCGGGATGGTAGCTTCTGGCTATGGTCAGTTCAGCGGCGTAACTTTGTATTCCTGTAGCTCTGAAACTAATTGTTCCAATAAAAGTTCTGATTAAAAATCCTACTCTCCACGTCACACCATGTTGGTTGGTCTCTGTTCAGCTTGAAGGATTCTCTAGTGTACCTGGGGTGCTGCCGGGGTGCAGGGGTGGGATGCCACCAGGAGCGCTGGGTTGGCAGGCCATTCACAGATTTTAAGCTGCCAAGTCACCCATCCTCAGCACATCAGACTGTCCGTGTCACTGCTCTGCTGTGCTTGCATTATGGAATTAAAAAAAAAATTTCATTGTAGTTTAAAAAAATAAAACCCAGGAAAAACCGCCCAGAGAGGGGAGACAGGAAGCTGCACTGGGGAAGGTCACCTCGGATAACAGCAAAGAGGCGTCTTTCAGGTAAAACCCAGGAAAAAACGGCCAGAGAGGGAAGACAGGAAGCTGCACTGGGGAAGGTCACCTCGGATAACAGTAAAGAGGCATCTTCCAGGTATACAGAAAGGAAAATATAATCTACACAGGAGTTTTACAGGACACGTCACCTTCCCTTGGAGACAGTACAACTAAACTTAAGAGACACTGGTCAAAAAAAAAATGTCAGCAGTTGACGTGTTTGGAATCACAGAAGCCAAGAAAGCTTAAGATACAAGCTGTCATATCATGGGTTGGACAATGGAAGATATTTTCTGAAGGGACTTAGCAGATG
>NW_006400102.1:1650363-1663310 GCF_000299155.1 Elephantulus edwardii | reverse complement strand
ACAGCACAGGAGAGGAAGACCCTCTATGAGATGGATTGATTCGGTGACTGGGGTAATCGGGATGGGTGTGTCAGAGGCAGTGCGGTTGGTGCAGGATAGAGCAGGGTTTAGGGCTGTTGTGCATAGGGTCGCTGTGAGTCGTAAACGACTCGACAGCACATAACAACAAACAACAACATGTTGTGTTTCACACTTTGCCTCATTCACATTATATTTCATACAATCATTCCTATACACTGTTTTGTAAAATTAATCACCATTGAACTATGCCCACCACTACCCCATTATTTCAGGTCCCCTCCAGATTCTTTCGATTTCCTTTACCCTCTCTCTCCACCTACCAAATTGTAGGACCCTGTGTTTCCTTCCCCCACCCCATGCCTATCCTGTACCCTCTGCTCCCACCCCTTCCCCCCATGGGCCCTCACACAGGGATAATTTTTACTAGTTATCCTTCTATTTTTAAAATAATGGTCTTATGCAATATTCGTCCTTATGAGATTGAATTCACACAATGTTCATAGCTGTGTTGTGTATAAGAACATGGAACCAGCCAAATTTCCAACTACAATTGAATAGACTGAGAAATTACAGTACAGTCACACCCTGGAGTAATATGCACTTTGGCATTTTGTTGTCTGAATATTATTTTATTTACCAATCCAAACCCTTACTTATGACTATGGAATAATTTCCAACTTTTTACTATTGTAAACAGGTCAGAAATGAATATTCTGTTATATAACTTATTAGCTGATTAGAAATTATTTACTTTGGTTAAATCTCAGGTGTATACATAATTTTAGACTCACTTTCTTGTACTAACCTCCATCCAGAAAGTTCGAGTATGCTATGTACAGTGCCCCACTCCAGCTTGGAGAGGTCCACTCTCAGGTTTCACTGGTGTCACTGTTACTGCTTTCTTGTAATCTTTACCAACTACATGAGGCAGAAACCGACTGTTGTCTTTTGAATTTCTGCAATAGCTATGATGGTAATCACGTCTTTGCATGCCAGCTGGCCATTTGTTTTTCCTGTGCAACTTTCCTACCCATGTATGAATCCATTATTCTCTTTGGATGTTACTCAATTTCTAAGATTTCTTTATGAAGTAAGGTAACTAAACTTTTGTCCTATATTTTTCATATTTTCTTCCTAAATGTTTAATATTAATTTTTAATATCAGTTTTTTCATTATTAAAAGTAAAAAGGACGATTCCTTTTATTTTCTTCTAATATTTTAGTTCCTAAAGTGGCATCCACTACCTAAATAACATGCCTCTGGAAACTCTATGAACTTTGATAAATGTCAATAGTTGTAGAGGCCTTTTGTTCCCAGGGTCACTATGAGTCATGCTCGACTGGAAGGCAATCAACAACATTTAATAGCTAAATCTTTTACGAGAGTCTTTGAATTGTGGAAATATGTAAATTCTCCACTACTAGCCAAAAGGCTGGTGATTAGAACCCCTTCAGGGGTACCCTGGGGTAAAGGCCTAGCAAGCCAATGTGTTTAGATGTAACACCCTTTGCACTCATTATGTCACTTTGTCAGAATGACTTGATGGCAATGAACAAAAGTTTTCTTAGCTTCTGGATCTTATTCTTCATTTCTGCTGCTTTCTCAGTGACCTGTCCCCCTGATGGCTGAGTGGCCACTTCCCTCTGACACCATGTCTCTCCCACAGTCCAATATGGCCTGTGGACCAGCCCTTACCCACTTGCTCCATTTACACAGCACCTTGGCCATGTAAAATTTCCTGCCTTGCTCGAGTCATGACTGACTATTTTACCTTCTGCTTCCAAAGTGGGGCCCTTATATCTGTCTCTTTCTTTCTAGGCACTTGCAGTCCAATGAAGCCACCTACAAAAGGAGCCTTCCAGATCCTTCGTGGCAATGGCACTTCTGTGGGGACAATACTACTATTCCACTGTCCTTCTGGCCACCAGATGGGTGGGCCTGGCCTCATCACCTGTGCCTGGAGGGGGAGCATTGCGGAGTGGTCTTCAAGGGTACCCATGTGCAAGTGTAAGACCCGCTTGATGACTGCCCCTCGGTGGATCGCCTTGTTTCACCTCCATAGGGTGACTGTGGGTGGTCCCTGAATAAGCACAGAACGTCTGCCAGCATAGGCTGGCCTTAGTTTAGAGTTCAGTACTCAGGCCAATGGTGGACTTACTTGCATTAATTCTTGCTTGCCAGAGTGCCGTATTTGCAGAGTGGTGGCAGCCTCCTACACGTGAATCCCAAAATTGGGTATTTAATCCTAGCTTTCTGCCTCAGACCTGCCCTGTACCCTTGTGGTAACAGGAGGTTCTGGAGCTCACTGGGCTACAATACTCAGCAGGAAGGCTGATGTTCACACATGCATTACTTTATTCACGCATACTGCATGCACTCATTAGGCACTGGTGTATGAGACTACAGTGTGCCCACAGGTGACAGTCAAGAAAGGAGGTAGTCTTTCTTCTTGAACAGGGTATAGGAGATTGTTGTCACAATGGTTAAAGAGTTGGCTGCTAACAGAAAGGCTAATGATTCAAACTCTCTGTGGGAGTGTGCTGCTGACAAGATCCACAGCCTTGGAAACCTGGGGATAGGCAGCTCCATGCTGTCTGTAGACTTGTGACTGGTGTGGACTTGAGGGCAGGACCTTTGGTTTTCCGGTTTTATGCAAAGAAGGAAATATGAAGGGTGCTCACACTAGATGTTCATGGTCAGCCTATGGGTGACAGGATGAAACTTTGACCTTCACAGGCAGAGTACTTGACCATGATAGTGACTGCCATCCTCTAGCCTCAGTAGCCCCACTCTTCCTTTGCTTCTCAGCAGGGATCCAGTTGGTAGGAGTGTGCAAGGCCTTTATGCTGACCTCTCACTAGAACTTTTTTACAATTTTTTACTCCTCCACAACCTCTAAAGAATTCTCCCCAAATGTTCTTTGTGGGCAAAATCTTCCCTGACAGCCCCACACATAGAAATTGTTTGCACAGTGTCTGTCTCTGCTTTAGAATGGGCTCCCCGTGGCTGGGCTTGGTCTGAGCCACGGAGCCCAGGTGGGTGTGGGCAAGCTTGCCCAGGAGTTGATAAATGCCTCCCTTTTAGCTGTGCTCCCATATGAGACCTTTGGCTTCAGGGTTGCTGTGATTGCCTCCATTGTCAGCTGTGCCATCATCCTCCTCATGTCCCTGGCCTTCTTCACCTGCTGCCTGATGAAGTGTGTGAAGAGGACAGAGCAGGGACACTCTAACAGGTACAACCTGGCCAGCAGCTGGTGTAGGGAAGACCCTGTCTGTAAAACAGACCTGCAGCCTTGAGCCCTAATTCCCTCAAGGTGCCCACACTCCAGGGAAGAAGGAGTGGATATAGAGTGCATCACAAGACATATTGCCCATGTCCGGTAGATCACATATATGTGGCTGATGCTGAAAAATGTTGTAAATATAATTTAGAAGGTATTGTGTGTTGTACAACATTGAGCCAGAACTGACCCAGAGCTGACCCTCCAGCAGATTTTCAGAGGCAATTAATCACACAGAAGAAGATTGTCCATCCTTCTGCAGAGGAACAGCTGGTGAACTTGAACTGTGTGCTTTCCAGATTGCAGTGGTGGCCTAGTGGCAAGAAGCTATATTGCAATCCTGAAGGATGGGCAATCTCCTCTCATACACTTATCTGCCTCTGGAAACCCACCAGGGCATCAGCTATAGGTCTCTTCTGATTCTACAGTACACAGCAACAACAATATGCTTGTAGAAGAATGTATGTTCTATTGAAAGTCAACTCTTTGAAGTACATGAACAATTGTTTATTATCTTTTAACCTTTGTACATGTGCCATCTACATCCAGCATGTTATTTCAGTGCTGTAAATGTCTCTATATTGTCTACAATGCCCATGGCCTTCCTCCACTATTGCCTGAAGAAATAGACAAGAGTTGGGGAGATGCTGCAGATAAGTGTTGGTAACTGCATCACACTTACTGAATCCACTGTTGAAAGCCCTACAGTTTTGCCTCATTGCCCCTTTCAAAGGGCATCTGAAGATTCCACAATTCCCTGGGGCTGTATGGAGTTTGTGGCATGGGTGGTCTATCTTCCTGGAGATGCTGTGTGTTCATTCTTTCTGCTTTCTTATCCAGAACAGCCCAGATGTGGTACCAGCTCAGAAGAGAGGACCTGGAGACTGTGCAAGCTGCCTACCTTGGCCTCAAAGGCCTCAACAATAATAATAGTTATACTAGGAGCCAGCCCCACTTGGGTGAAGTTGCCATACAGGCATATGAGAACATCTGCTTCACCATGTAGGCATGGACATCTTGGCCTAGGGGTTATCAGGAAAACTCTAACCCATCCTGAGGAAGGGATGCCTCCTCAAGCTGGGACCATACCCATTGCTAGAAGGGCAACATGCATCCAAGGACTCTCCTTACCCCAAAAAAGGCCAGAGAATGAGAATCCTCTAGTCTGTCCTCATCTCAAAATTTCTAGTACTCAAAGCTACCCCACAACAATTTCTATTTCTTTTTTTAAGAGAAGAAAGATTCTATTTTATATAAGTGGAACAGTTCACTTTGAGGGAGAAAAGTCAATAGAATACAAGTAAACCAGTTTCTCTGCTTTTAGCCAAGTTGCATTTACATCAGCAGTGATATCCCAGCAATTATATGCTTTTCTGAATCTGACTTGAATTTCTAAAAGTTCTCTTTCCATGTGCTGTTCTAGCTGTTTTTATAGTGTTCAGCAAGATTTTACTATGTATGATATTAATGATATTGTCTTATAATAGCCACATTCTGTTAGATCACCTTACTGTAGGAATAAGATTTTCAAGATGAACTAAAAGCATTGGGAAAAAAATGAGATCTCAAGCATTGATGAAACATTAGTTGGCATATTTCACAAATAGATGCACCCCTAGTCATGCTTACTTGTCATACCTTTAGAAGACAGGTACCTCACCAATTAACTGGAAGAACAACTTCTATTTTGAAGATTCAAACCTACACATTAAACACCTACCTCCTGTGACTCCCTCTACTTGGATCCAGCAGCTTGCTCTGTTTGCAATAATGTGCCCACAAACTTTATTTCTGAACCAATACATTCTCCTGACTCAAGAGGGCATATCCTGATGGAGTAGACATGAAGTAGTAGAGGGCATCTCCCATTGGCATCATTAGCCTAAAGGTATGCCTGTGTCCCGTGGTCAAGTCCATCGCAGATCATGTGCCAATCAGTGGTCAAGCCTCTGACTCTTCAGTCTCTTGTGTCTGGCATGTCAATTCCTGCAGGAGACTTGCACAGAGTTGGCACAAGTCTGTGTTGTCTCTCAGTCAGTTTCATGTGTGCATTTATGGAATGAGGGCTGCACAGGTAGCATGTCCCTCCCCTTCCATGGATCTGTCTAAAGTCATATGTGTTAGGGGCTTTGCTAATGCAGGTGTTGTGGTAAGGTGTGTTTGTTAGAGTGCTCTGCTGCCAGCCAAGTACTGACTCTGTGTTAGTGTCACTCCTGAGTTAGGGTCTCTCCAGCTTCTACCCACAACTTCAAATTTAGGGATGATCTCTGGATTGGCTATTACCCTAGGATTTGCCAAATAGAGATGTGATTTTATTGTAATTCTTTCATTCCTGCCTTCAAAAATGAGAATGAGCTCATGGTTGTTTTCCTCTCCTTCTTTTTGTTGTCATTTGTAGTATACTATGTATTCATGGATGTTCTTTTAAGTGGCCTTGTTTTGGGAAAATATCACAAGTACACAAAATAGGCTAGAGTAACAGTATTCCATCCCAGCTTCGACAGAGGGCACACCATGTCATTAACCCCTTCCTTGATTACTTGAAGCACAGAGTGTTGTTTTGTTAGGGGGGTTGTTTGTTTTTTCTCTCTCTAACTGTTCTTTGGCCAATGGGAACCTGTTGAGCTCCTGATAATGTCTGGTAATTCTCTGAATACTTCCTTTCTTGACTAAGATGCTCCGGGTTCATTTAGTACTTTTGCAAACTAACCCAGGAGCCAGTCTCCTGCTGCCTGGTCCCTTTTAGTGGGGAGCATGTTTGAAAGTTCAGTCTAGACACTGGCCATGAATTACTGGCCTGGTGTAAATCTTGCACAGACATCCTTCACCTGTTGTCCCCAGGACCCTTTGAGATAGCAGAGTACTCTGATAAGCCTACTCCCTTAAGACTCTCAGACCCAAACTCTGAGTCAGAGAGCATCCCTCTTCTTTGGAGCTAGTCTCCTGGTTGTACAGGTGAGAAAGCCAGAGTAGAAACCTAGCCTTAATAAGATCCAAGTAAGAAGCAGAACAGTAAGGCAGATGATTTCCCACTCCTAGAACAGGCTAGAGAATAGGGCTCCCAAGACCTGTGCTTGCCCCATGTCCAGTCTGGTATAGCTGTCTCTGCTACCAGGGTAGCTACAGGAATTTTCAGATGTATAGATCAAGGAGTACTATGTCCTTGGAAAGTCCAGCCATATGTAAACTTCTTCTAAAGGGCAGAAAAAAAGTCTCCTTTTTTGTTCAAGTGCACCCAAGTTGAAGGAGTCTGCCTGAGCTGGTGGCTGAGCCTTCCAGTGTGGAGGCAGCCCTGATTTCAGAAAAGTGACCTGACAGGACCATCATCTACAGAGACACTGTCCCTATCTCCAGGCCAAGTCCCATCATTTAGCTGGAGTTGCAGAGTCTGAGCCATCACCAGCCTTGGTCAGATTCAGCTTCTATGGTCTTAGAACAGGTGCTAGAATCTATGTGGTCAGGAGGATGGGGTCAGAGAGGATAGTCTGAGTGGGAACAAGATTAACAGTTGCTTACTACCAGGAAGCCAAACTGAGCAGCTCTCTACTCTTTTGTTCTCCTGATACTGTCCCCACCACCAGTGAACCTGTGTGTGATGGCCCCAGTTGAGGTTTCTGGGACTTAAGAGCAGGTGGAGCACTGAGGTGCCAATCAGGATATGATAGCTAACTCTGAGATGAAAGGTCAAAAGATCCGGGACAAGCCCATCTGCCTAGTTCTGTAGAAGGCCCAGACCCAGGGGACCGGATAAGACAGCAGAGTAGAATAAGCCTAGCCTCATTCTTCCCCCTACCTATTTTTCCACAGAGACCATGGCGAGGATACCAGAGATTTTGCTGGCATGCTCCACGACATGAATAAGAAACCCCGGATTCTTGAACCCTGTGCTCTGAGCCACAGCATCTCCTCCAGTTCGTCCCACACCTAGGTGATGATGCACATTGAGAACCCTACACTCACTCTACCTGCATCTGGACTTACCCCAGGAATGCCAGGATAGGCATCAACCAACATTCTGGTGTAACCAAAAACACCAACTGCAGTATTTGTCACCCAGAGACCAGCTGAGATTTGGAGGCTGAGGCCGACTTGCCAGCCTGCCATCTAGTCTGCATTTATGAACACAGTGGGATGAGCTGATACCAGACTGGGGATTTCAGTGGGTGTGCTTTGTCTCAAGGGAGCCTGGCCATTTTGTATATAGATATTCCTCAAAACCACTGCTGAAGTTAACGTGTTAGCTCTCACCTCCCATTAACCTAAGTTCCTTAGAAGAGACTGGGAGATATTTTTAGAAAATCAAGTTTTGTATAACAGATCAACATCCCCCCGCCCCCCGCCACAACACAGCAATAAGTTTTTTTCAGAAATTTCAAATGGCCATCATCCTCACCATGATATTTTGCTTTTAAGCAAGGACTCATACACGGTTCTGCATCTGTTATTTGTAAAGTGGTGAGTGAGGATAAGAAATAAACCAAAATAATTGTTCTTCTAATACTGCAAAACACAAAATCACTGTCCAATTTTTTTGTGTTTATGTAACAAAATATTAAACTTGATAGTACAGTGAGAGTTACACCTCCCCCCACTCATGGAACTGGGGCTGGACCCTGCAGAGAGGTAAGTCTACCTCCCTTGGATGAGGAAATACCTAGTGCTCACCCTCCACTCTCCAAGAGCCATATTGCCTCTTTGCTTTTCTGTCTCACATACTTTGGGCACATACTTTGTGTCTCACATACTTTTGGTCAGGAGGGACCAGTCCTTGAAGAGAAACGACATACTTGTAAGGGTGAAGGGACAATGCAGGAGAGGAAGACCCAGGATGAGATGGATTGACCCAGTGACTGGAGAAATGGGATTAGGTTTGTCAGATGATGAGATTGGCTCAGAATAGAGCAGATTTCAGAGCTAATGTACATAGGATCACTATGAATCGCAGGTGACTTGATGACACATAACAACAACAGCACAGTGTAAAAGTAGTAATTTATTCCTTCTCAGGGATCTGGCTTGACTGGACTGAGCTGCCTGGTTCTCATTTGAGATGTTTCGTGCTGGTTGTAGTCGGGCTGGAAGTAGCTAGAGCTGCGATCATAGAATAAACTAGTTCAAATATATGTCTGGGCCTGCTGCTGTCTGGTAACTAAGATTTCATGAACAGTACTGGTCAGAAGAACCACATATGGTTCTTCAGATGGATACAATTTCATTACAATATGGTGACTGGGTTCCAAGGGTGAAAATCTCAAGTTCATTGAGATTTTGTGATCTGACTTTGGATGTCACCAGTGTTTCTTCTGGTGCATTAGTAGTAGAGATCATCTCTTCACAGAGAATGATCTTAACCTATGCTTGGAGTTCTTGAACATTAGTGCATTATTCAGGACTTCTCTATCTTCTCACTTCATTTATCCGACAAAGTGCCTGGCAGGGGGGGTTATACTACCTGCTAGTAAATTGTTTCTTTCCATCCTTCCATTTATTATATGATATTTATAAGAGCAACATTTTATTCTTATGAAGGTAAAATACCAGCTTAAAAAATGAAACTCTAGGCTCTTGTAAAAAGATAAAGACTGTCCCATAGTCAATGAGAAGGGAGTTGGCTCCACTTCTAAATGAGAGCTCTAATGATATACTCTTCTAGAAATTGAGCTGCCAGCACAAAGGCGATACCTCTCTGGCAGTCAAAACCCACCAGCAGCTCTGGGGGATAAAGATGAGCAGTCTTCTCCCATGTACTTTACAACCTCCAAAAACCTGCTGGAGGGGTGGCCATAAGTCAGTTCCAACTCAGTGACAATGAATTTGAGTTTGTCCGGTTTTTTGGAGTTTTTTTGTTTGTTTTTGGTTTTTTGTTGTGGGGTTTTTTTTCTAGATAGGAGAAAAGGTGCTCTAGTGGTATAGGCTGTATTAGTTTGTAGGTTGCTGTGATGCTGGAAGCTGAGCACCAGTGTTTCAAATACTCGCAAAGTCACCCATGGTGGACAGCTCTCAGTGGAGCTGCCTAATTAAGACAGAATAGGAAACAGGATTGGCCCTCCACTTCTGAAATAACAGACCTTTGAAAACCTTATGAACAATAGAGAAATACTTTTAGATTTAGTACTGGAAGTAGAGTCCCAGACTAGAAGTCACTCAAAGTGAGTAGAAAGAGCAGCAAATATCTATTGAAACATGGAATGCACAAAGTATAAAACTAGGAAAACTGGAAGTAAAAAATAAAGTGGAATGTGTAAAGATCAACATTCTAGGCATTTTAGTGAGCTGAGATGGACTGATATTGTCCATTTTGAATCAGATAATCATGTGATTTCATATACTGGAAATGAAATATTTAGGAAGAACAGTATTGCAGTCGTAGTAAAAAAGACCAAGATCTGTCCTATAGGGCAATGATGATGGATAGGATACTACCTATATGCATACCTGTTAATACAATTATTATTCTAATAGATGCACCAACAACTAAAGCAAAAAAGGAGGAAATCAAGGATTTTTTAGCAAATTTTGCATTCTGAAATTGGCCAAACATGTGTTCAAGATGCATCAATAATTATTGGTGACTAAAATGAAAATGTTGGAAAATAAATAAAAAGAACAAGTACTCGGAAATTATACACTCAGTGCCAGAAATGAGGCTGGAGAGTGAATGACTGAATTTTGCACATTCAATGATTTATTCCTCACAAATACCTTTTATAAAAAAAGATCACAACATTCAATGATTTATCATCACAAATATCTTTTTTTAAGAAACCGCAAAGGGCAACTATATACAAGGACCTCACCTGATAGCCTACATAGGAATCAGATTGACTACATCTGTGGAAAGAATTATTGAAGTAGGTCAATATTAGTAGTCAAAACCAGGCTAGGTGCTGACTGTGGAACTGACCATCAATTACTCACGTTGAAAGGAATGAAAGCATGTTCACAGGATATAGAGGATTTCAAGGATATCATCCATGAAATAAGCAAAAGGTCATTGCAAAGATAGGGGAGAAAGAAAAGACCAAAATGAATGTCAGAAGATACTCCAAAAATTGTGCTAGAATATTGAGAAGTCAAAACAAAGAAGGCAGAGAAGCTGAATTAAGAGATGAATAGAAGATTTCAAAGGGTAGCTTGTGAAGACAAAGTATTATAATGAAATGTAAGAAGAGCTGGAGATAGAAAATAAAAAGGAAAGAACTCACTTAGCATTTCTAAAACTGAAGGAACTGGAAAAAAAGTCAAACCTCCAGTGATAATACTGAAGGCAAAATCTTGAATGATCTAGGAAGTATCAAAAGAAGATGGAGGGATACAGAGTCAATATGTTGTTGTTGCTGCTGCTGAGACTCATAGGGATCCTATGTACAATAGCTCTGAAGCCTGCCCTGTCCTGAACCAGTCTCACTGACCCCGATACACCTACCCCCATTGCCCTCATTACTGTATCAATCCATCTCATCCAGAATCTTCCTCTCCTGCACTGTCCCCCCACCCTTTTGAGCATGATGTCCTTCTCCAAAAATTGGTCCCTCCCGGTCATGTGTACAAAGAATGTTAGACGGAGCTTCAAATTCCTAGCCTACAAGGAGAAACTTGGTTTTATCCTCTCCAAGACAGACCTATTTGTTTTCTTGGCAGGCCATGGTATGTTCAAGACTCTTCTTCCACACAACTCAAAGACATTGATTCTTCTTCTGTCAACCTTAGTCATTGTTTAGCTCTCTAATGGATAGCAAGTAATTGCAAAGACTCTGGACTGGATCAGTTGCATCTTGGTCTCTAGACTGACATCTTGCTTCTCAGTACTCTGGAAAAGTCCTTAACAGTAGATTTACCTAATGCAATTTGCCTTTTGACTTCCTGACTGCTGGTGCTAAGAGTGTTGATTGTGGAGCCGAGTAAGCCATAACTGTTAAAAACCTCAATCACTTTTCCATCAGAACTATTTCAGGAAGTCACATATGATCAAGAGCCAATAGTGACGAAGGAAGAATTTCAAGCTCATCTAAAGGTACTGGCAAAATATCCGGTCCCAGAAATTAATGGGATATCAATTGATATGGTCCAACTCACACATGCAGCCCTGGATATGGTCACCAGTCTGTGTCAAGAAATTTAGAAGATCGCTACCTGGTCAGCTAACTGGAACAAATGCATATTTGCTCCCATCCACTTCCCAAACAAGATGCCTCCAAAAACTCTATGAACTCTGATAAATGTTGATAGTTATAGAGGGATTTCAGGCCTTTTCATAGGGTTGTTATGAGTCGTGCTCAACTTGAAGGCAATCAACAGCAACAACCTAAAAAAGGTAATACAACAGAATGTGCAAAGTATTAAACAATACTACTAACATCACTCACAAGTAAAATCTTGCTGAAGGTTATTAAAAACAAGTAGAACTGTGCATTGACAGAGAACTGCCAGAAGTTTAAGCTGGATTAAGAAGAGGCTGTGGTATGAGGGACTTCATTGGGGGTTTCGTTTGTTTGTTTTTTTTTCTTTATCCTGTAAGAAAGTGAGTGATAAGTGTTTTCCCTCCTTTTAATTAAATTTTTTATTGATGATTTTTAATGCAACATGTATCTTTTTACAGCATTTTTTTTTCATTTAATTTTTTCCCCATTCTTTCACTGTTGCACATTTTCCTCCCTGCCCACAATGAATTAATTATGGGGAAAAATTAAATAAAAAGAATATGTTGTAAAAAATACATATATTGCATTAAAAATCATTAACAAAAAAATTAATAAAAAGGGGGGGAGTACTTATCACTTTCCTCCTCCCTCCCTAGTTTGTTTTTCTCTTTGAAGAAAAAAAAAATTCTTCCATTGTTATACAATTCTCCCCAGGCCACAGTCCACTTTAATATGCATTTCTTTTCCAGTAATCTTGTCATAAAAATAATATCTAATCCTATTTCCCTTTTAAACAGTTCTCTCCCTCATCTGTTTCAATACAGTATACATTTTTTATCCCCTCTTTTCTTAGGTTCCCCCCCCCAACCTCCATGTCAGTCCTATTTTACAAAAGTGGCACTATGCAATATTTGTACTTTTGTAACTGAGATATTTCAATCAGCATAATGTCCTCTGTGGTCATCCATTTTGTATAATATTTCATAAGTTTTTTGTTTTTCAATGCAGCATATTTGATTATGTGAATATACTACAGCTTCTCTACCTATTCGTTTGTTGATGGGCACTTGGGTTATTTCCAGCTCTGCTATTGTGAAGAAAGCCACAATAAACATGGGTGTGCATATATCTGCTTGGGTGGCAGTTCTGGTTTTCTTAGAGTATATTTCCATTAGTGGGATTTCTGGGTCAAATGGTATTTCTATTTGCAACTTTTTAAGAAAGCACCATACAGTCTTCCATAGTTGTTTTACCATTTTACACTCCAACCAATAGTGAATAAATGTTCCAGTTTCTCCACAACCACACCAGCATTTGCTGTTTGCCACTCTCTTGAATTTTACTATTCTTACTGGGGTAAGATAATATCTCATAGTTGTTTTGATTTGCATCTCGCTTAGGGCTACGTATTTTTTTTGTGGATTTTTTTTTAATTTAGGTTGTTTATTTTTCATTTCAATGAACATCTACAGAGATTTTGGGATTCCATTCATTCATTGTTGCA
>NW_006400102.1:1649696-1650263 GCF_000299155.1 Elephantulus edwardii | reverse complement strand
CCCCACCCCCTAGCCCCAAATATAATCCACTCTACAACCCTCATTGCATACTCCTACGATAAAAATAATGCCCTAAAATATAATACTTTTAGGGCTAGGGATTTTTAAACTTCTTCATGTGTTTGTTTGCCATCTGAATGTCTTCTTTGGTGAAGTGTCTGTTCATATCCTGTGCCCATTTTTCAACTGAGTTGTTTACTTTTATCTTTTTTTTAAGGTCATTTTATTATTAGCATTCAATTTATTACAAATATTTCGTATTGGCTTCCCATATTTCCTCCCTTTTGTTTTATCATAATTATGTTGTCATCTAGATGAGCATCACATAGACTTTCTTTTTTTTATTAAATTTTATTAGTTTTAATGAACATTTACAGAGATTTTGGGTTTTCATTCATTCACAGTTGCACTGTTTTCTCCACCCTCATCCCCAGTTCGTTCTTTCCCCCCACCCCAATGTCTGTTTTAATTGTCCAATTGCCACAGTGCTTGTCAAAGCCAGTTCTAATTAATCTCCTTGGTCAGTGTGTCCCTTGCCATTCCCTATCACTCCTCCCTGAGAGAGAC
>NW_006400102.1:1632169-1636369 GCF_000299155.1 Elephantulus edwardii | reverse complement strand
ACTGGGGTCCTTACTCAAATTCCTATTGTCCATTTCCTACCCAATGGTTTTCTCAGTGTTCCCTACCTGGTGGCACTTACACAGGTGCCCTCACACAACAGCCCCTGCTCCAGCAGGGTCCTGGATCTGATAGGATCCAAATAGTCAAGGTCAACTTCCCACCAACCCACTAGCCTCTGGCTGGTCTGCAGAGTTCCCAGAAGCCAGCTGGCTGGCTCGTTTTGGGTGGGAACCCAAGAGATCTGGGCCAGTTTCCCCACCTGTGGGCATGCCCTTAGGTGCTCTCCCAGATAATCAGCCCCAGTAAACACAGATAAGATCCTACAGGCCTTTCTTCTGCCAGGGTAGTTCCACAACAGCTTGACCTTTCTTCTGCCAGGTTAGTTCCACAATAGCTGGGTTGATAGCTCCAGGTGATGGCTGGATCCGCGGTGGTGCCCTGAGGTCACAGGGCTGTGGTGAGGGCTGAGGTGCGTGGAAGCAAGGGACTAGCGGGGTAAGGAGCACAGGGCTTGGACACTACCACCAAGAGGTGGGGGCGGGGCTTGGGTGCTGCTGGTCGGGGGTCACACAGGTGCGGGCTGCAGGGGAGTCACACAGTGGCAGGTAGTCTTCGCTCCTCTGGAGTTCCACGGTGGATGGCTGACTATTGCTCTTCCTGGGTCTCTTCCCAGCGCATCTGGTGGTGGAACTCCATCTGGCAGCGGAACTCCATCTCTGGCCTGTTTACTTTTATCTTGTGCCGTTTGAGTATTCTATAAATTCTAGATACAAATCCCTTATCAGACATGTCCTTGCCAAATATTTTTTCCCCAGTCTGTGGCTTCTCTTTTTACCCTGTTGGAGAAGTTTTTGCATGTGCAAAGGGATTTTATTCTTAGAGGGTCCTATTCATTTGTATTATCCACTGCTGATTGCAGGTTTTTCAGGATGCTTGGAAGACTGTTTATGTTGCGGATTAGGGCTTCTAGAATTCTTCCAAGCTTTTCTTTAATGAAGTATATAGTACTTGGTTTTAGACCTAGGTCCATGATCCACCTTGAGTTGGTTTTTGTATAAGAAGATAGTTGTGGATCTTGCTTGAGTCTTTTGCAGATAGTTTTCCAATTTTTCCAGCACCATTTATTAAAAAGGCTGTCATTTCCCCACTTAATTCATTTCATCTCCTGTCAAAAATCAGTTGACCATTGGTAGATGGGCAGATTTCTGTATTAACAATTCTATTCCATTGATCTGTGTGTCTTTGTTCCAGTACAACACACTTTTGACCACCCAGCAGTGCAGTAGGATTTGAAATCAGGGAGTGAGATACTTTCTACCTTGTTTCTCTTTTTACGGAGTGCTTTGCTTATTCGGGGCCTCTTTCCATTCCAAATGAAATTGGAGATTGCCTTTTCCATCTTGTTGAAGAATGACATTGGTATTTTTGTTGGGATTGCATTGAACATGTAAGTTGCCTTGGGTAGTATTGTCATTTTCACAATATTGTTTCTTCCTATCCATGAGCAAGGGATATTCTTCCATTTCTCCAGGTCTCTTTTGTTCCTTGTAGAAATATTTTGTAATTTTCTTTGAATAGATCCTTTGTGTTTCTCGTTTGATGTACTCCCAAGTATTTAATGTTGTCATTAGCCATTGTGAAGGGTATTGTTTTTCTTAGCTCCAGCTCTGTATTCTCTTTGTCACTGTAGAGAAATCCAACTGGTTTTTTTATGTTGATCTTGTATCCTGCCACTTTGCTGAATTGGCCATCTTATGTCCAGTAGTTTTCTTGATGCGTTTTTAGGGTTTTCTAAGTATACTATCATATCATCTGCCTGGAGAGATAATTTTACCTCCTCTTTGTCAATTTGGATATCTCTTATTTCCTTCTCTTCTCTTATTGCTATCGCTAAGACTTCCAATACAATTTTGAATAAGAGAGGTGATAGTGGGCATTCAAGCCTAGTTTCTGATCTCAAAGGGAATTCCTTTAATCTCTCTCCATTGAGAACAATGTTTGCTCTCGGGTTTGTATATATACTTCCTACTGAATTGAAGAAATTCCTCTCTAATCCTATTCTGTTGAGTGTGAGGGACCTCATTGTTGATGGCAGATAGAACTTAGTTGAAAGCAGACAATGCTACCAGAAGGATGTCTATTTGTGTTTTGACCATGCAACGGCATTGGATAATAACAAATTATGGATGATATTTAAAAGACCGAGAATCCCAGAACACTGTTATGCTCATACAAAACCTATACCTAGATCAGCAGGCTGTGGTCCAAACATAGCAAGGGACAACTATACGGTTTAAAATAAAAAGGTGTCCTTTCTTGATACCTATACAGTGTGTAGAGCAAATCAATCAAGAAGCTGAACTTTTTGAAGAAGAATGTGGAGGATTGAAGGAAAAGGAATAAACAATCTATGTTATGTGAATAACACAATCTTCTTTGCTGAAAGGGAATAGGACCCGAGACTCTTGCTGAAGAAAAGAAATAAACCTACAGCCTTCAATATAGATTATATCTCAACATTAAGAAAGCAAAAATACTTACCACGGAGTAAATAGGCAACTTCATGATAGATGGAGAATATATAGAAGTTGTCAAGTATTTCATCTTCCTTGGGCCCAAAATCAACACCCTCAGTACCAGTAGTGAAGAAATAAAAAGACATGTGTCATCCAGGAAATTTGTTTCAAGGACTTCTCCAGGATCCTGAGAAGCAATGTTTTCAGTTTGAAGACTAAGGTGAGTGAGCTGTATTCATGTTATGGTCTTTATAGTTACTACTTATGCATCTGGATGCTGGACAATGAGTAAGGATCACAGAAGAATTGATGCCTGTGAGTTGTGATGTTGGAGAAGATTATTGAATACTCCATGGACTGCCAAAATAACAAACAAATATATCTTAGAGGGATGGATGATGAAAATTTGTTTTATATACTTTGGGCATGTTGTTAGGAGGGGCTTGTCATTGGGAAAAAAGATATCATGCTTGGAAAGGTGGAGGGTTAGCGAAAGATAGGAAGACCCTCAAGAGGATGATGGACTGACACAGTGACTGTAGCAATGGTTTTGAATATGTCAGTGATGGTGATAGTGCTACAGGATACGACAGAGTTCAGGCCCATGTTCATAGGGTTGCTACATATTGTAGCTGACTCGAAGGCACCTAATAATAACAACAACAACTGTAATGCATTGGGTAGGAAATTACACTGCTAACCCATAGACTATGCCTATCTGGCAGTTCAAATCCACCAGTGAGAAAAATGGGCAATTTCCTCTGATGATATTTATATCCTCAAATACCAAATGTTGAGTCATCTATGAGTTGGTTATGACTTAACACTGATGAGTTTAATTGAGTCTAGATCAGAGCAGGGTTTCTGTGTAGTTAGATGACTATTAGGCTGCAAACCAGAAATCCAGCAATTTGAACTCACCAGCCAAAGATAAGACAATCTCCTTCTGTAAAATGAACAGCATTGGAAATCCTATGGGAAGTTCTGCTCTATTCTCATGGGTCAAGATAACTCAATGACAAAGGGTTGGTTTTGGTATTAGTATAGATGGGAGAAGTACCAAGAATTTACTGATGGATTTTTAAACTATCACAATCACACATTACCCTGTTGTTGTAAAAGTAATTATCAATTTAAAAATACACTATGTCCCTTAGTATTTCTAGTTTCCTCCGAGTGTGTTGATGTTAACTTTGTGTATAAATGTGTATACACTTACACATACATACAAACATGTAGTTTTTATAACTTATCTTTTATTTGACTAATTTATATTGCTTTCTAATGTTGTTCTTGTTGTTGTTGTTGTTATGTGCCATTGAGACGCTTGCCAATCATAGTGACCCTATGTACAGAAACCCTAAACTCTGCTATGTCCAGTGCCAATCGAACTGTCTCTGATACACCCATACAGATTACCCCAGTCGCTGAATCAGTCCACCTGAGAGGGCCTTCCCCTCCTGCGCTGTCCCTCCACCCTACCAAGCATGATGTCCCTCTCCACGGACCTGTCCCTCCTTACAACATGTCCAAAGTATGTTAGACGAAGCCTCAGAATCCTTGCCTCCAAGGAGCCACCCGGTTTAACCCTTTCCAGGACGAATCTGTTTGTTTTCCTAGCAGTCCATGGTATTCTCAATACTCTTCTCCAGCACCACAGCTCAAAGGCATCAATTCTCCTCC
>NW_006400102.1:1617499-1630733 GCF_000299155.1 Elephantulus edwardii | reverse complement strand
GGGATGACAAAGCAAAATATTACAATGAAATGTGCAAGGAGTTGGAGTCAGAAAATCAAAAGGGCCGAACTCGCTCAGCATATCTTAAGCTTAAGGAACCGAAGAACAAATTCAAACCTCGAGTTGCTATAATCAAGGATGCTTTTGGCAGAATGTTAAATGATCCAGGAAGTATTAAAAGAAGAGGGAAAGATGGACACATTACAAAGCCAATTATAATTTATTGATTCATTCATTAATTAATTCGTAGCAATAATTGCAATTTCTCTACATTGCAATTCATAAATTCGCCACGTGTTGAATCATCAATTCATAGCAAGCAAGAAACAGTTATTTGCAATTTATCTACATTGCAATCCATAAATTTATCACAACATATTGATTCATCAGCAATGGGGAACACTCTCTCACCTCAGGATCTCAACTCGTCTCCTTCTTTTGCCTCTCATGGTCATTGATGTAATCAGGGGAGGTTCTTGGCTAGTTTAGCAGTTTGATGTAGCCAGGGTTTTCTCAACTAGTTCAACAGTTCAATGCAGCCAAGGTCCATCGGTGTAGGCAGAATCCTCCACTGTCTCAGTAGCTCATGACCATCAGTGTAGGCCAGAGTTCTTGGCTCTGAAAAGAGCCTTTAGGTCTTTCACTCTAAAAAGAGCCTTTCTGTCTTGAGTGTGAAGTGCAGAGAGATTTGCTGGACATGGCCAGAGTTTTATCTACTCTGGCTTCCCCACTTTAAATTATGATGAGACAAGTGAGCATGCTGGGACATGTTGAATAACAATATGGGTTTGACCAAGCATGTTCAATACTAGTTTTGTTTCCTTGGCAACATGGCAGTAACCAGTCATATCTCTTTATCAAGGGTCCACATCTGTTGTGGTCAGTGGGGCCCTAGAGCCACTAAGAAGCTTATTTTGGCATATCAACTGTTCAGTATGTTTTCACAAATGCTCTTAACATAATTTCTAACAGCAAATTCCTAACATTTCTTATTTTTATTTCTAGCATATAGCATAGCAAGTTCTTAACCTATTTATTATTTCTAACATACAGAAGATTCCAAATATATTTCTTATTCTTAAATTTACAAGTTATTTTCTCTTAACAACATGGAAGTAACAAGTTATATGCCCTTATCAGGATTCATACATGCTGAGGCCAGTACCTTTACAGGCAAGTTATTATCAGTTACATTCTCTTATTAAAGGCTTGCACCTCATATCGTCAGTGGGGTTCAAGGTCTCTAAGGCCTGTTTAGGCATGTTAAACTGTTAGAAATTTTTTTTCACAAATATTCTTATTTCTAAACTTAAGCATTAAATTAATCATAATATTTTTTCCATAGCAAATGTATTTCATAATATGTGTTACAACAAGCTTCCCGATTAAAACAAGCTTGGAAACAGGAGTGGCATACACTTCCGAAATGGCTTGCCTCAAGAAACTCTATGAACAGTGCTCAGGCCTTTTGTTCATAGGGTCACTAAGAGTCATCTATGACTCAACAGCACCTAACAACAACAACAATAAGCTGAAGGAGTTGAAAAACAAATTCAAGCCACGAGTGGCAATACTTAAGGATGCTTTGAATAGAGCATTGAATGATCCAGGAAGCATTAAAAAGATGGAAGGAGCACACAGATTCACTGTATCAGAAGGAATTGGCTCACGCAGAAGAATTTCTTGTAATAACATATGAGCAAGAGCCTGTGGTGATGAAGGAGGAAGTTCAAGTTGTTCTGAGGGAATTGGCAAGAAACAAGACTCCAGGAGTTGATGGCATACCAATTGACATATTTCAACAAACTAAAGGTGTCCTGGATGTGCTCACTAAGTTGTGCCAAGAAATCTGGAGCACAGCCATCTGGCCAACTGACTGGAAGAGATCGATATTTGTTCCCATTCCAAAAAAGGTGACCCGACAGAGTGAGAAAATTATTTAACAATATCATTAATATCACATGCACCCAAGATTCTGCTGAAAATTATCCAAAAATGACTGGAGCAACACATCAGTAGAGAACTACCAGATGTGCAGGTTGGATTCAGGAGAGGTTGTGGTACTAGGGATATTATAGCTAATGTTAGATGGATCTTGGCAGAAAGCAGAGTACCAGAGGAATGTCTATCTATGTTTCATTGACTATGCAAAGGCTTTTGACTGTGTGGATTACAACAAGCTACCGCTGACTCTGAGAAGAATGAGAATCCCAGAACATTTGATTGTGCTTACTTGGACCAAGAGGAAGTAGTCTGCATGATTCAAAATTGGGAAGGGGTTTCAACAGGGCTGTATTCTGTCTCCATACCTTTTCAATCTGTATGCAGAACAGATCATCCAGGATGCTTGTAGGAAGAGGAATGTGGCATCAGGATTGGTGGAAGAATCAACAACCTGTGTTATGCAGATGACACAACCCTGCTTACTGAAACTGAGGAGGACCTGAAGCACTTGTTGCAGAAAGCCAGACTTCAGCATTCAATATGGATTGAGGCTCAATATCAAGAAGACAAAGATTCTCACCATTGGACCAATTGGCAGCATCAGGATGGATGGTGAAGAGATTGAGATAGTTAACAGTTTTAGATTGCTTGGCTCCACAATCAACACTCTTGGTATCCGCAGCCAGTAAATCAAGAGATGAATAACATTGGGAAAGTCAGCTGTCTGAGACCTCTCCAGAGTACTGAAGAGCAACAACGTCATGCTGGAGACTAAGGTGCACCTGATCCGGACTAATGTCTTCTCAATTGTGTGCTATGCATTGGAGAGCTGGACAGTGACAAGTGATGATAGAAAGAGAATTGATGCCTTTGAGCTGTGGTGCTAGAGAAGAGTGTTAAATATACCATGGACTGCTAGGAAAACAAACAGATTTGTCCTGGAGAGGGTGAAGCTGGGCTGCTCCTTATAGTCAAGGATTCTAAAGCTTCGTCTGACGTACTCTGGGTATATTGTAAGGAAGGACCAGTCTTTGAAGAGGGACATCATGTTTGGGAGAGTGGAGGGACTGCACAAGAGAGGAAAACCTTCGATGAGATGGATTGATTCAGTGATTGGGGTAACTGGGAATAGGTGTATTAGAGACAGTGAGGTTGACCCAGGATAGAGCAGAATTTAGGGCTCTTGTCCATAGCGTTGCTATGAGTCATAAGCGACTTGATGGCCCATAACAACAACAACAGCATACTTAAGCTGTTCATAACAAGAAGGGAGACAGTGGTTGAGATTCTTTCAGCTTCCTCTCCTGGCAAAGAAGCACTATCTCAGGAGTTGGAGAGGAGCTATCTTTACTCCAGTATTTTCAAGCTCCTCTTCCTGCCACTAGTTGGGGCCAAACCACAACAGGGAGCCCTCATCTGTTGACCACACTTCCTTGGGCCTTAGTTTCAGCAACTAGCAGCTGAGGGCAAGATGAGAAAAGCTCTTTACTGATTTTTTTCAGGAAGAAAGCCTTCGAACTAGAAATTAGGGAGAAATAGTGTATATATTTCTGATTGTAGAATTCTAGAGTGGAGTCAACCTTGATAACTATAGAATCCTAACATCTCTTACCAAATTTAAAAAATATACTTACTGATTGGAATTTGGATCCCATGGATGACCAAGAGAATGAACAGATATGTTTGGAGAGGGTGCAGCTGGAGTGCTCTCTGGAGGCAAGAATGATGAGGCTTAGCTTCACATACTTTGAACATGTTGCTAGGAGGTGCTAGTCCTTGGAAAGGGGCATTATGTTGGAAATGATGAAGGGTTGGCAAAGGAGAGGAAGACCTTCGACCAGGTGGATTGATAAAGTGACTGCTACAATGGGCTCTCGTGTGTCAGGAAGAATGAGAATGGTGCAGGACAGGACTAGGTGCAGATCTTTTGTTTGTAGGGTTGCTATGAGTCATACTTGACTCAATGGCACCTGACAACAACAACAACTTACTGATTATCTTTAGGATCATTTCCTGAGGCTGGAAATTGTTAGGTTTGTGATGTTGTTTTCATAATTTTAATTGCATAGCTAGTTAGCAGAGTGCTTCATATTGTCATGCCAAACAGATCTAGATGTGGTTGCAAACAACTGCACTTACCAGTATGTATCTTGAATTTTTCAATTTAAAAGATGACTCAATGGCCCATTCTGTAGCTGTAGATCCAATTTGCTCTTCCTTCAAGCAGTGGAGGTAGCCTCTTGAGTGTTCACTCAGTACAGATCAACTCTGTCCTTTTCCAGCAGAGCCCTACGTTTGGGCCACTTGAAATGGTGTCTCCATATAGGGTAGCCATATAAACTGTCATTAGCCATTGACAGCAAAAGAGTGATTTTGGGTGAGAAAAAGAATATTCTTGAGAATTGCCTTTTGAATGGTGTACCTGGTAAACAGAGTAGCACCAAAGATATGGCAGAGTTAAGAAGGGGAAAAGGGATAAAGCAACGCAAAAATTCTCTTGGAGAGATTGAAAGGAAAATTGTCAACTTTGTTTAGAGAGGAAAGAGACCCTCAGTAAGCAAAACATTTCTGAAAAACAAAACTGAAGTGGGAGGCATAACACTCTCCGACCTCAAAACCTACTACTACACAGTGGTAGTACCCCAAACATCATGGTACTGGTACAAACGGATTTGAGAACCAAAAAATGGACACATCTATCTATGGTCAACTGATACTTGACAAGGAAATAAAACCCATGAAAGGGGGAAATGACAATCTCTTCAACAAATGGTGCTGTCAAAACTGGACTGCTACCTGCAGAAGGCTGGAACAGAATCCACTTCTCACACCATACACAAAAATCAACTTAAGGTGGATCAAAGACCTGGAGTAATGCCCAAAGCTATACAGTTAATAAGAGATGAACTAGAACCAAGTTTAGAAGGCCTAGGTTCTGGTATTAAGAGACTAGCAAATACAGCCAGTCGTGCATAATCTGGAGAGGAAAAAATTGATGAATGGCACTTTATAAAAATTAAATCCCTGTGCACATCAAAAACTTTTTCCAACAGGGTGAAAAGAAAACTTATCAAGTGGGAAAAAATATTTGGCAAGACCATCTCAGACAAGAATCTCATAACAAAAGTTTACAGAATACTATTGGATTTCCAGAAGATAAGGACTGACAACACAATTACAAAAATGGGCAAAAGAAATGGAAAGAATTTTCAGAGGAAGACGTTTGGATAGCCAACAGATACCAGAAGTGCCCCAAATCACTGGCAATAAGATAGATGCAAATCAAAACCACAATGAGATACCATCTTACTCCAGTAGCAGTGGCAAAGTTTAACAGGAAAGCAAGCAATAAATGTTTGAGAGGATGTGGGGAGATGGGAACTCTCATACACTGTTGATGAGATTGTAAAATGGTACAACCACTCTGGAAGGCAGTGTCATGCTTCCTCAAAAAGTTGAACATAGAAACTCTGCATAGCTCAGCTATTCTACTACTAGGAATATATTTTCCTAATCATTTCCCTAGGAATAATTTCCCTAAGGAAATTAGAACTGAGATGCAAATGGAGATTTGTACACCAATGTTTATAGCAGCTTTATTCACCATCACAAGATCACGGAAGCAGCCCAAATGTCCAACCACAATCAAATGGATTTAGAAATAATGTACATTCACACAATGGAATACTATGCAGCACTCAGGAGCAACAATTTTGAAAATACTGTGTAACTTGGGAGAGACTGGAGAGCATTATGCTGAATGAACTAACTCAGCCTCGTAAGTCTTATTGCATAAGACCATTATTGTAAAACTAGAAGGATAAGTAGTAAAGCATGTATGGGTATCCAGGAGGGGAAGATATGGGAGCAGAGGGGTGAAGATGAATAGGGGTGAAATCACAGGGTTGCACAATTGGGTAGGTGGAGGAAGAGGGTAGAGGAAATGGGAAAGATCTGGGAGAACTGGAAAGACAAGGTAATGGTGGTCATGGTCCAGTGGTAATTAATTTTATAAAACATAATGAATGGGGGGAAACCCATAATGAAATGACTGTATGAAACATACTGTGGATGAAGAATATTGTGAAACACACTGTATACAAACTTTATCAGTAAACCAACATAAAATAAAAATCTTTTAAAAAATTATTTTGAAAGACTTGATTTGAACTAAAAAAAGAAAAAAAGAGACAGTAAAAGTCAAGATGATTGGACTAAAGGCTTTTAAATAAGAAGAAACTTGGGTACAGAAGAGCAGCCCTGAATCCCACAGATCCATTGCAAAGCACTGACAGCTTCGATTATGATACTGGTATTCATTAAGGGCCTTTGGTCTCTGCTCAAAAAAAATCATTCACTTCTATTATTATCATTCAGGGTCAGATAGGTATGCTGGTGAAATGAACAGCAACAAAGTTTATTTGTTCCTCGCACAATGCCCAAAAAAGATTGGCAAGGAATCTGCTCAGTGTCATCACTGGGGACTGCAGCTGATGTAGTAGCTCTCACCACACCTGCATCCCTGTGGCAAGGGACAGGAATAATGCTAGTGGGTGCCTTAGCACTAAAGCGCTGGCCACTTATGCCGGGCAGAAATAGCTGCTTGCCTGCATGTTGAAGTGACATTGAGTTAAAATTGCCATCTGATAATAATTCTCCATGCTTCCTTTTTCTCTAAGGTTCCTATATCCATCCCCCCTAAGAACATTACTCTATCCTTGACATATAGCTTTCCTCACTAATTCACTGCCATTGAGTCAATACTGACTCATAGCTGACCCTCCAGTGGGTTTTCGGTGGCTGTAAATTATACAGAGGAAGTTGTCCAGCTTTCTCCCCTGGAGCACATATCAGAGAGGTGTGGTCTTTGCATTAGCAGGACAAATCCTTTTGAATATGAACTATAATACTGGATTTCCCTCCATATAGCTTACAACAATAACACAGTTCATCATCATCAAGTCAAACCCAGTTCACAGCAATCACTCAAGCAGTTTTCCAAAGTTTGTAAATTGCACAGGGGGAGATTGCCCATAGTGGCTGGTGAATTCCAACAGCCTTCCTTTGGGTTAACAGTGCGACTCCTTTTGTGCATCTGAAAAGCAGCAACCTCAATATAGAACAAAAGAACACTTAAACTAGAGCCAGTTTCATTTATATCATAGCCACATAAGTATCCCTACACATCATCACCCCTGAGGTTTTCACCTTTTGTTTAACCTTCTCATATGTGTGAACAAAAATAACTTTGTAACTATGTTGTCAGCTTATATCAAAGAAACTTGTATGCCATATGTGTAAACATTTTTTTTAGTATATGACCTTATCCAATCTTTCCTTGGTTTTTGGTATTTTTTTTTAAAAAAAAAAAAGCAGCTTGAACACCCATGTTTTTTCGGCTTTGTTCACAATAGCAAGGAGTTGGAAACAACCCAGGTGCCCATCAACAAAGGAATGGATAGAGAAGCTGTGGTATATTCACACAATAGAACACTATGTTGCATTGAAAAATAAGGAACTCATGTAATATTATTCAAAATGGGTGACCCTGGAGGACGTTATGCTGAGTAAAATATCTCAGCCGCAAAAAGACAGATACTGCATGGTGCCACTGCTGTAAAATGGGACTGATATCAGGGTTGGGGTAAGACTGAGAAAAACTGGATAAATTGTGTATACTGTATTGAAACAGATGAGGGAGAGAATAATTTAAAAACGATATATTTTAGGGTATTATGGTTATCACAAGAGTCCACAATTAAGGTTGCGTAGTGGATTGTACTTGGGGCGGTGGGAGGGGTGTGGGGGGATTTTATACCAAAGAAAGAATTTTACTTTTCAAAGAGAGGAGCAAATGTGGGGGTGGGGGGTGGTGTCTGAGCAGGGAGAAAAGTGCAACATTGGATGAACAGAAATCCAAAGTCTCTGTAAATGTTCATTAAAATTATTAAAATCAAATCTAAAAAAATGGAGCTGTTAAAAGTCTCAGAAGGAACTGTGCTGCTTGCAATGCTCTTATTTCCCATTTATTTATCCTTTTTATTTGTTTAATCTTTTTTATATATAAAACCAAAAACTTCTTTCTTGGCTTTTTTTACAACTGCTGTGATAGTTTCCCCTCTACAAGAGTTACACAACAACAATTAAAATCTCTGCCATAAAGAAAATGCCCTTCACCTCTATTCAAAGCATATTGTCCAGAATTATTCATGTTACTCCTCCAATAAGCAAAATTGCATCAACTGCATGATGCAGATTTTCACTGAACCCTTCTCCAACACTGGTGTTGTGTTCTTCATAGTCCAACTTCTTAGGTTATTTGCTTAGCAGAACATTCAGAGAAACAACAAATTTAGTGTGCTATCGTTGTTATGTGCTGTCAAGTCGCTTGCGACTCATAGAGACCCCGTGTACAATAGCCCTGAAACCTGCTCTATCCTGTGTCAACTTTACTGTCTTTGACACACTTATCCTCATTACCCCAGTCACTGAATCAATCCATCTTATCAATGATCTTCCTCTCTCTATCCTTCCATGCTTCTAAGCATGACTTCCCTTTCCAAGGACTGTTCCTTCCTTGCAACATGCCCAAAGTATGTCAGACAAAGCCTCAGAAGGAGCAGCCTGCTCTTACCCTCTCCAAGATGAACCTATTTGTTCTCCTGGCAGTCCATGGTATATTCAGGACTCTTTTCTGACACCACAGTTCAAAAGCTTCAATTCTCTTTCTATCATCTCTGAGGAGAGACCGGTCCTTGGAGAGGGACATCATGCTTGGGAGGGTTGAGGGACAGCGTAGGAGAGGAAGGCCCTCTATGAGGTGGATTGATTCAGTGACTGGGATAATTGGGATGGGAGTGTCAGAGACAGTGCGATTGGCACAGGACAGAGCTGAGTTTAGGGCTGTTGTACATAGGGTCGCTATGAGTCGCAAGTGACTCGATGGCACATAACAACAACAACAACTGATGCATAGCAAGCAATTGTAAAGACTCTGGCCTAGATCAAGTGCACCTTGGTCTCCAGACTGATGCTGTTGCTCTTCAGAACTCTGAAGATGTTCCTGACAGCAGGCCTTCCCAAAGCAATAGTCTTTTGATTTCCAGCTGCTGATACCAAGAATGTTGATTGTGGAGCCAAGCAAACTAAAGCTGTTAACAATCTCAGTTTCTTCACCATTTACCATAATGCTACCAATTGGCCCAGTGGTGAGAATCTTTGTTTTCTTGATGTTGAGCTTTAGTCCATATTGGAGGCTTCAGTCCTTGACCTTCTGCAGCTAGGGCTTCAGGTTCTCCTCAGTTTCAGCAAGCAGGTTTGTATGGTCTGCAAAATGCAGATTGCTGATAAGTCTTCCTCCAATCCTGTTGCCACATTTTTCCTCATACAACCCAGCCTCCTGGATAATCTGTTCTGCATATAGATTGAAAAGGCATGGAGATAGGACACATCCCTGTCAAACACCCTTCCCGATTTTGAACAGTACAGTATTTCCTTGCTCTATTCTTTTGTTTTAATTTATTACTATTTTTATTCTGAGTTATAATCTGTATCACTTCAAGAACTCCATTTCAGAACATTCCATGAATGATGACTTACCAGTAAAAAAAAAAAAAACGGAGTTGTCAATGTATTATTTATAATAAGGAATACACAATAAATTATATTTACATGCAATGACTACACTATCACACACACAAGATAAAAAATACAGTATTTTATATACATGTTTAAAGATTTACATTTTTATATATATTTCATTAAGTTAAAAAATTCTCTGTACAAAATCTTAAGTGTACAGAGCATATATCCCCATTCTTATGGATGAATAACCACACAGGCTTAAAGCTAGCACACTACAAGCACTTTTTTCCCTTAGGTCATATTCAATCTTGGCACCCATTCACTAATACCATTTCTGAAACAGAAATTACAAAAAGAAGTAAAACGCAATCATTCAGACATTCTTTTAATACAAGAAAATCAGATAAGATATTCTAGGACATTTATCAATGCCATAGTTACCTAGTTCTGATCCACCTCCCATACTGCTTTTGTACAGGCGCATGCAAAACTAGCAGATTATGGACTGTTTTAATAACACATCAAAATAATACTATAGTCCGACAATACTAAATCATTAGAAATGCAAATATCTAAGAGCCTGTCAATGATTCTGCTTTAGCAGAAACCTCAATGAAGGCATTATATACTAAAATTCACAGAAATGTAGATACTATAATTTCTAAATTCCTATGATCTGCAACAGATTAGTACACTGAATTTAAAAAGCAAACCAACAAAAAGGTGTTTGACATCTGTTATGAGCATATTCTCTGTTCTGAAAATGGGGCTGGGGAAAGATCTAAGATAAACCTTAAAGGATTATCCATTGTCCCTGCTAAGGAAGCATTTGCACACTCCCAATATGTTTAAATATAGATACCTGAAGGCTTTATAAAAAGTTCAAGATAACCTACATTATGCATCTTTAAAAATCTTCATGAAAAGTAGTAAATTGAAGGTAACCGCCCTTTCCCTCCACCCCCAAGTAGCTAAAGATCAACAGGAAAATAAAGTGCCAATGTTTCAATATTTTCCATTTTTAAGAGGCACTAATCCACTTGATGGTTTAGGATTAAATATGAAAATAGGCCAGATCTGATCTGAAGAATAATAAATAGAAGGTAGGTGTTCTAGTCTATGCAATTCCTGACTAGATGGGGGCTGGACCAGAAAATTACCTACTTCCCCATTTATTGCTTTGAAACCTGTATAAACACTTTGAATTCTGACACACAACAAGTAAGACTTCAAAGATGGAAAGCACAGTGCCTGCACCACTTTGAAGTTGAAAAAGAAGGTGCAGTCTTGATCACTGGATGGAGAGCTGATCAGACTCTCTTCACAACTCATGTCTTCACAAGAGTCCTCACTTTCACTTTCATCAAAACAACCCCCTTCTGGGATTGTTGGCAACTCGGGAACACTACAGTAGCTGTTATGGAGGTTCTGGGCTGTGCGCCTTGAAACGATCCAAACCAGTTTCTTGTGATCTGGTTTGCAACATTCAGGAGAAGAATATTCAACTAAGCGTTTAGGAACCAACTCCTTCCAGTAAAAGAACTCGGTGTCATTAACCTTGGAATGTTTTTTAACAAGTAGGAGTATTTCTAATAATTCAATGGATTTCAATGTTTCCACTTCCAGATTGAGAAAGCACAAAGCTAATACAGATGGTTTTGCTTTAGAAAACACAAGTCGGCAGTTGCAAGCTTTCAGTTGAGCTTCTAGCTTATCAAGACTTGGTATTTCTTTTCTTTCTGAAGGATGACAAAATACAATAGTGTGGTATAAGTGCAAAAAGTTTAGGGCAGTAGTACCTTCCAAATCATAGTGCAATTTTTCAGAAATTATTTTTTCCATCCGTTTTATGTCAGAGGCAGTACATTTACATTGACTAATCCGGATTACATCATGAGTGGATGGAATATTGCATTCTTCTTCAACTATTCTAGCAGCCAGTAAAAAAACAGCATACCCCAATACAAGACAACTGTTTAGGCTTCACCTTCATAAGAGCCAAGAATCTGTCCAAAATACTGACAGCCAGGACAAAGGTTTCAGTGCAAGACCCAAAAAAATTTGTTAAACTCCTTAAATCTTCTACTTTGGCATTTCTCAATCTTGGACACAAAGTGTTTTCATTCTCTGGTGTAGCTTCGATCAAGCTCAGCCCTTTTTCTCGAGGTTGAAATCTTTGTTCTTGTTCTAAGTAGAGGTTTAACAATCCAAAGAGCTGGACCCCTTCACGGCCTGCCAAGTCCTCTGTCCCCAAATCCTTCATCCTGCCCCAGACGACCGGCAGCGGAGATGCTGCGACCCCGAGGGAACTGGGCGCTGCGGGGGCACCGTGGGCCTGCCTCTGAGGTCGAAGCCTTGCCGCCTCAGCTGCGTCCCCAGACCGGCATCCGACTCTTCCCCTCGGTCGCCACCTCTGCCGCCACTGCTGCGGTGGCCTCACAGCCCAGGATTCATTCCGCTGCCAGTGCGCTTACCGTCCTGCTGGAGCGCAGCGCTGATCCCGCAAGACCCGCCTTTCCACCTGCAGCTCCGCTGCCTCTGCAGCCTCTGCCAAACTGGAGGCCACAGCAGACCTCTTGTTTTTGAGTTTTCGACGCCCCCAAGGGGGCCTCCTTGCTCTATTCTGAAGACTATCTCCTTGTTCTATTCTGAAGACTATTCTGGTCCAACAAGCATAGGTTTCACATAATTTCAATCAAGTGTTCTGGGATTTCAATTCTTATCAGAGTTTATTGTGATCCACACAGTCTAACACCTTTGCATAGTCAATGAAACACATTCCTCTGGTACTCTCTGCTTTCAGCCAAGATCCATGTAAAATTAGCTATAATATCCCTAGTACTATGGCCTCTTCTAAACTCAGCCTGCACTTTAGGCAGTTCTTTGTTGATGTACTTTTCCAGTTGTTTTTGGATAATTTTCTGCAGAATCTTCCTTGCATGTGATATGACTTATATTGTTCTATAATTTCCTCACAATGTCGAGTCATCCTTTTTTGTTTGGAATGGGAACAAATATAGATCTGTTCTACTCAGTTGGCCAGATTTCTTGGCACAACTTACTGAGTGCATCCAGGGCAATGTTTGTTTGTTGACACATGTCAATTGGTATACCATCAATTCCTGGAGCCTTGTTTCAGAGCAGCTTGAACTTTTTACTTCATCACCACAAGCTCTTGTTCATACTTTTTTTTTTTTATCAAAGTCTTCTGTGTCACCCATTTCCTTTTGGTACAGCGACTCTGTATGCTTCTTCAATCTTCTTTTAATGCATTCTGGATCATTTAATATTCTGCCCAAAGCATCCTAGTTGTTATTGTTAATGTGCCATCGAGTCACTTGCGACTCATAGCGACCCTATGTACAAGAGCCCTAAATGCCGTTCTAACCTGAGCCAACCTCGCTGTCTCAAACACATTCATTCCCACCACTCCACTCACAGAATTGATCCATCTCATCGAGGGTCTTCCTTTCCTGCGCCGTCCCTGTACTCTCCCAAACATGATGTCCCTCTCCAAGGACCAGTTCCTCCTTGCAACATGCCCAAAGTATGTCAGACGAAGCTTCAGAATCCTTGACTCCAGAGAACATTCTGGCTTCACCCTCTCCAGGACAAACCTGTTTGTTTTCCTAGCAGTCCATGGTATAGTCAACATTCTTCTCCAGCACCACAACTCAAAGGCATCAATTCTCTTTCTATCATCCCT
>NW_006400102.1:1614982-1615515 GCF_000299155.1 Elephantulus edwardii | reverse complement strand
AGGACGAAGGATTGACCATCCACTTCTGAAATTACAGGCCTTGGAAGACCCTATGTACAATAGAGCACACTTAGATTATCATTTGGACTAACGGACATAGCAATTGAAACTGAGATCTTAGAAATGGAAACATAGATAAAGAAAAACAGCTGTAAGGAGATACTAGTGATTGGAACGTGGAATGTGAGAAGCATGAATGTAGGAAAATAGGGCATTGCTAAGAAAGAAATGGAACGCATAAATATTGACGTACTAGGTATTGGTGAAATGAGAGGGCTTGGCATGAGACATTTTGAGTCAGACGATTATATGATTTACTATTTTAGGGATGAAAAGGTGAGAAAAAATGGGGTTGGTCTCATAATTAAAAAAATAATTTCTAGATCTATCCTGAAATACAATGTGGTGAGCGACAGGATAATATCCATACACATACATGGAAGTCCAGTGAATACCACTATCATTCAAATACATGCACCAACAACCAGAGCCAAAGAAGAGGAAATAGAAGATTTTTACCAACTTTTGCAGTC
>NW_006400102.1:1607562-1614882 GCF_000299155.1 Elephantulus edwardii | reverse complement strand
CAAGATGCATTAATAATAATGGGCGACTGGAATGCAAAAGTTGGGAACAGGGAAGAAGGATCAGTAGCTGGAAAACATGGGCTTGGTGAGAGAAATGAGGCTGGAGATAGAATGATAGAGTTCTGCACATTCAATGATTTATTCATTGCAAATACCTTTTATAAGAAACATAAACATGGGCTATACCCATGGATTTCATCTGATGGTATGCATAGGAATCAAATCGGTTACCTTTGTGGAAAGATTCGCTGGAGAAGCTTAATATCAGCAGTGAAAACAGGCCCAGTGCTGATTGTGGGACAGACCACCAACTACTCTACTAAAGCATGCTTAAGGCTTGAATTTGTTCTTCAATTCCTTCAGCTTAAGAAATGCTGAGTTAGTTTGGCCCTTTTGATTTTCTGACCCAGTTTTTTACACTTTTCCTTGTAATACTTTGCTTTTTGTTTTCCAAGTAGCCCTTTGAAATCTTCCGTTCAGCTCCTTAATTCTTCCCTTTGTTTTGGCTTCTCGGCACTCTAGTGCAATATTCAGAGTCTCATCTGACATCCATCTTGGTGTTTTCTTCCTCTTCTGTCTTTGTAATAATCTTTTGTTTTCTTCATTGATGCTTTCTTCTCGATATCCTCCTACTACTCAGCTGCTCTTCACTCATTGTTGTTCAAGGCCTTAAACCTGTTCCTGAGATGGTTTTGAAATTTAAGTGGGATAGGCTCAAGGTCAAATTTTGGTTTCTGTGCATTCAATTTTATTTTCTTTAACTTCAGCTTGAACGGGCCTATGAGTAGTTGGTAGTCTGTTCCACAACAATATATTTATTGTGAGATGTGATTGGGGTAGCCTTGAACACCGTTATCCATATACAGTTGTGCAACTAAACCAAAGACGACAACTTTCTGTTTTGAGTCTACCAGAAGCTTCATGGGAGAAAGATGGATAGTGACCTCTTATATTATTTATAGTCTCAGAAACTCAGTAAAGGATCAGATATAAGTCAGTTCTAACTTGATGGCAATAAGAGGAGTTTTTTTGAGATGAGACTCAAACAGGAAAAATTTAGTATCCAGTGTCCAAAGTGTTGTGAAGATGGAATAGTGAAAGCCCAATAATAGAAATCACTGTTAATTTCAAGGTTTGTCTATTTCATGCCAAACTTCCTAACACAGAGGAGACCATGGAGTTTTCTGCTTTTTAAAGCTCACTATGCATAGTTCATTGTAAACAATTTTAAAGCAGTATTAATAAATTTGCCTACTGTGTTCTGCACTTCTTTAAAAAGCAGGAAAGTGCCAGGCAATGAAATCAACGACTCAAGACTTTAGTTAGTCAAGAGTTGGTTGAGTGTCCTCTTTAGTTTTTGTGCTTTTATTTGAGAAGTTTTATAAGCAGAAAATCATGTTAAGTCGAGTTATAAGATAAAATGTTGCTTAGTTTCCTGTTTGTTGATTCTTTCTATTTACAAGGCCACATCCACATCAGAATTTTTGGGATAGCAAGAGAATGTTTTCTCTGAAATACACACAAACATAAATAAGGCATAATATTGCCATTTACTCAATGACCCATATTTTTGTTCTGTTGAACAATTCCACATTTACTTACAATTAATAGTTACAATTAAGTACTACAATATTTACTTAGTAGAATTTTCTCTTTAACAGAGTTTCTCTGATTACATTCTTTTGATTCAAGCAATCCTAGATCTAGTCAATTCTGCCCCTATAACTCCCCCTTTATTTTTCTTTTATGTATTCTTCTAACTGAATTAAATAGGCATGATGTTTTTAATGCTTTATAAGTAGCATGTCAAGCCCTTATGGTTCCCTAAGTCACTAGAATTAAAAGTAGACAAAACAGACACGTTATTCTAATCAAAACCTATATTTTATGTCAGATTCCAGTTACCCACACAACAGAATTTAGGAATAGAAATGAATTTTGCAAATCTCCTTTGACTTTTCTTTTTAAAGGTTGATGAATAATTTGCATTTTTATTTACAATTCTTGCACCAAGAAGGTAGATCCATTTAAAAAGCTCCTTGTAGTCCAATTACAAAAATGGGCAAGAGATATGGAAAGAATTTTCACAGAGGAAGATATTCAAATGGCAAACAGACACATGAAGAAATGCTCAAAATCACTGGTAATAAGAGAGATGCAAATCAAAACCACAATGAGGTACGATCTTGCTAATAGTGGCAAAATTTATTAAGCAACAAGTAATAAATGTTGCAGAGGATGTGGCGAGATAGGAACGCTTACACATTGTTGATGGGATTGTAAAATGGTACAACCATTCTGGAAGACAGTTTGGCACTTCCTCAAAAAGCTGAACATAGAAATTCCATATGACCCAGCTATTCCACTACTTGAAATATAACCTAAGAAAATAAGAACTGAGGCACACATAAATGGAGAGTTTTATACCAATGTTCATAGCTGCATTCTTCCATTG
This sequence comes from Elephantulus edwardii, assembly GCF_000299155.1. Lineage (NCBI taxonomy): Eukaryota > Metazoa > Chordata > Mammalia > Macroscelidea > Macroscelididae > Elephantulus > Elephantulus edwardii. The sequence goes on along the minus strand of NW_006400102.1, from coordinate 1,612,427 downwards.
CAAGAACATGGAAACAGCCCAGATATCGAACTACGAATAAATGGATTGAGAAATTATGGTACATTCATACAATGGAATACTACACAACATGCAGGAGCAATGGTTTTGTAAATTATTACCTAACTTCGGAGGGACTGGAGAGCACTTTGATGAGTGAACTATCTCAGTCCCACAAGGACAAATATTTTGTATAAAACCATTATTGTAGAACGAGTAAAAGGATCCAAGAGGTGGGGGGGGGGTGGAAGCAGAGGAATTAGGATGTTCAGGGGAAGGCTGGGAATAATTGTGGTGTTGTACAATTTGATGAGGAGGGTGAGGGAAATTGGAAGAATCTGTTTTGGAAAACAACGTATTCAAATTTTGTAAATAAATTAGTATAATAAGAACTGCCAGAAGTCCAGGCTGGGTTTAGAAGGGGTCGTGGTACTAGGGATATTGTAGCTAATGTTAGATGGATCTTGGCTGAAAGCAAGGAGTACCAGAGGAATGTATATCTGTGTTTCATTAATTATGCGAAGGTGTTGACTGTGTGGATCATAACAAACTGTGGCTGACTCTGAGAAGAATGGGAATCTCGGAACACTTGATCGTGCTAATCCGAAACCTATACTTGAACCAGGGGGCAGTAGTCAGAACAGAGCAAGGGAACACTGCATGGTTCAAAATTGGGAAGGACGTACGCCAGGGATGTGTCCTCTCTCCATACCTTTTCAACCTGTATGCAGAACAGATTGTCCGGGAGGCTGGGCTCTATGAGGAGAAATGTGGCATCAGGATTGGTGGAAGATCTATCAACAATCTGTGTTATGCAGATGACACAACCCTGCTTGCTGAAACTGAGGAGGACCTGAAGAGCTTGCTGCAGAGAGTCAAGGACTGCAGCCTTCAATATGGATTGAGGCTCAATGTCAAGAAGATGAAGATTCTCACCACTGGACCAATTGACAGCATCAGGATGGATGGCAAAGAGATTGGAATTCTTCACAGCTTTAGTTTGCTTGGCTCCACAGTCAACACTCTCAGCACCATTAGCCAGGAAATTAAAAGACATATTGCGATGGATGGGGAAGTCAGCTGTTAGGGACCTCTCCAAAGTACTAAAGAGCAATGGTGTCACTCTGGAGGGTGTGTGCCTGATACAGGCTATGGTCTTTGCAATCACTTGTTATGCATCAGAGAGTTGGACAATGACTAGGGAAGATAGAAGGAGAATTGATGCCTTTGAGCTGTGATATTGGAGAAGAGTATTGAGGGACTGCTAAGAAAACAGATTCATCTTTGAGAGGGTTAAACCAGGCTGCTCCTTGGAGGACAGAATTCTGATGCTTCATCTGACATACTTTGGTCATGTTGTAAAGAGAGACCAGTCCTTGGAGAAGGACATCATGCTTGGAGGTTGAAGGGATGGCGCAGGAGGGGAAGGCCCTCTAGGAGGTGGATTGATTCAGTGACTGGGGTAATCGGGATGGGTGTATCAGAGACAGTGAGATTGGCAGAGGACACAGCTGAGTTTAGGGCTGTTGTTCAGCTATGAGTCGCAAGCGACTCGGCGGCACATAACAACATATTGAGAATTATTGTAAAGAATAGTAACACAAATATGTTCATGTTGCCAATCACATTTCAAATAGTTTCATGTTATTAAAGCCTGCTGTTCTCCTAGCTATGTTGTTGTACTCTCTAAAGCCTGTAAGCAGTTTAGTATTTCTTTAAAATTATTAGTTTGTTTGATCATGGTTTGAGTAGTATTAGACATTATATACTCTACTGCTTGAGCGGCATTTATTGCGTTTGTTAAAGGCACTCCTGCAACCATGGCAGTAGCTATTACAAGTATGACAGATACAAAAAAGCAATAAGAATAAATAAAAAATCTTTTGGATCAACCAGTAGCCTTTTTAAATGCTGCTTTAAAAATATGTAATACAGAAGGTTATTGTCAGAGTTGTGTAAGGTTAATAGGAACTCAAACCTCTGCCACTTTTCTTAGAGGCATAATAGTAATAACATTTTGTTGGATTATATTTTTATATGTATTTCAAGAAGTAACTAAGCAGTAGAAGCAACAGTGCCTTTATGACCATGTTTTCCTCTTCTTTTTGTTTTATTTAAATTTATTATTAATTTCAGTAAAAATTTACAGAGACTTTGGATTGCCATTCATTCATTGTTGCAATTTTCTCCCCTCCCAACCTTCCCCCTTGTACATTACCCTCTTATAAAAGTAAAACTAAAATTCTTCCATTGTTTTACAAACCCTCCCCTAGGTCCACTCCACCATGTAGCCTTCACTCTAGACTCCTGTCATGACAAAAGTACCTAATCACATATCCTTTTTAAACAGTGTTCTCCCTTATCTGTTTCAATGCAGTATACATTATTGAACCCATCTTTCTCAGTATCTCCCCGCCCCCAAGGTCAGTCCTGTTTTACAACAGTGGTACCATGCAGTATTTGTTCTTTTGTGACTGAGATACTTCACTCAGCATAATGTCCTCCAGGGTCACCCATTTTGAATATTACATGAGTTCCTTGTTTTTCAATGCAGCATAGTATCCCTTGGTGTGAGTATACCACAGCTTCTCTATCCATTCATTTGTTGATGGGCACCTGGGTTGTTTCCAACTCCTTGCTATTGTGAACAAAGCCGCAATAAACATGGGTGTGCATATATCTGCTTGGATGTCAGTATGGTCTCTTTGGGGTATAATCCCAGTAGTGAAATTGCTGAGTAAAAGGGCATCTCTATTAGCATCTTTTTGAGAAAGCGCCACACCACCTAGCACAGTGGTTGCACCATTTTACACTCCCACCACCAGTGAATAAGTGTTCCAGTTTCTCCACAACCTTGCCAGCATTTGTTGCTTGCTATTCTGTTAAATTTTGCTATTCTGACTGGGGTGTGATGATATCTCATAGTTGTTTTAATTTGCATCTCTCTTAGAACTAGAGATTTTGAACATTTCTTCATGTGCTTGTTAGCCATCTGAATGTCTTCTTTGATGACATTGTTCATATCCTGTTCCCATTTTTCTATTGGATTCTTTACCTTTATCTTGTTGTCCTGCTCAAGTATTTTATAAGTTCTGGATATAAGTCCCTTATCTGATATGTCATTACCAAATACTTTTTCCCAGTCAGTGGCTTCCCTTTTTACCTTATTGGACAAGTTTTTGGATGTGCATAGGGATTTGATTCTTAAAAGATCCCATTCATCTATTTTATCTTCTCCTTTTTGTAGGTCATATTTTTCTTTTCAAGAAAAGATTCAAAAAATGAAAAAAGAAAAGATTCAGAAGACATTACTAAGACAAAGGGATATGGCACACACACCATGACTCCTTGAGAAATAATAAGATTTAAGTTATAAATAGAGTTATGATGACTATAACAATGGGATAAATGTATCTGAAAGAAAGGAATTCCTAATCTCCTTAAATTAAAATACCAGGGAATTTGTCCTTCTTGACATTTTATTCCTAAAACAGGAGCAGATAACCTTTCACCACGTCAAGATATAGAGCTATTAAAAGCAAAATTAGAAGAAATACTATAATCGACCTGCCAGCTTCCCCCAGAAGCTTGTAGCCTCAACCCTGCAGCCTGTGACTGCAGAACCTTCACCTGTACACTTGACTCCACTTACGGAGCCACTTTGCCTATCTACTCAGTATTTTAAGCAGTGCCTTCTCGATCAGGGGATGATGCCCTATGGTCCTGCTTTCGCCCCTCCCTACCTGTTTAAGCCCCACCCTCGGACACCGGCCAGCTTTCCCTAGAAGCATGTCTCTAAACGCCATGGCTACAACAGCAGAACCTGCACCTCTACAATTGGCTCCACTTTGGGCCTTCAAGACAACACTAATACTCAAGATTCAGCCAGGACTTCACCTTTCTGGAGGACATCATGCTGTTTTGCCAGCCATATGCTTTAACTATAAGACCCCAGCAACCACCATCCACAGGAATACCGTACTGGAGCAAAAGAACAGAGATAAGGTCCTACCTGCAAAACATCAGAAAGAGTAGTGAAGAGAGTTGAGGAACCCGGCTGCATCAGGAAAGAGAGCTGCAATCAGAAAACAGTAAGTCTTCTACCCCAGAGAAGTTTACTGATAAGAGAGAAGAGAGAAGGAACAGAAGCAGTTGCCACACACACACACACGTACACCCTACTTACCACAGATCCAGCAAACTTTGCAACAGGACCAAAGAGGAAGGATCATAGCCAGAGTGAGTTGCCCTCCCCTCCCCTACTGGAATGTTGAGCTTCCCAACTGAAGAAACTCCTCCCATGAACCCAGGGACCTGAGAGAAATTCAGGCGGAGTGAGCTATCCTTGTCTTTTCTGAAACAGTAAGCTCCTGAGGCAAGTTAGTTAGATCAAGTCCTGGTTGGCCCCCAGGCAAGAAAAAACTTTATCACAGTAATGACACAGAAGAAACAGACTACTTCACAGTCGACACAAAACCAAAACGATATTTCAGCCTAAAAAATACACAAAATCAAGAGGCAACCTAGTTCTTAATGGAGAGAGTTTAATATGATTCTCTTTGAGAACAGGAGCTAGGCAAAGATGCCCACTATCTTCTCTTCTATTTAATTCTATATTGGAAGTATTAGTGAGAGCAATAAGGCATGACAAGAAAATAAAAGCTATCCAAATTGACAAAGAGGAGATAAAACTATATATATGCAGATGATATTATAGTTGTGTTGTTGTTGTTGTTATGTGCCGTCGAGTGGCTTGCGACTCATAGCGACCCTATGTACAACAGCCCTAAAATCCGCTCTGTCCTGTGCCAATCGCACTGTCTCTGACACTCCCATCCCAATTATCCCAGTCACTGAATCAATCCAAC
>NW_006400102.1:1589820-1605584 GCF_000299155.1 Elephantulus edwardii | reverse complement strand
ATCAGCTCCTGGCCTAGTTTTCACAGCTGATACTGAGCTTCTCCAGCGGTTCTTTCCACATATGTAATCGATCTGATTCCTATGCATGCCATCAGATATTATAGTACACTTAGAAAATCCTAAAGATTCAGTGAGAAAACTATTGGACATAGTCCACCAGTTCAGCAAAGTAGCAGGGTACAAGATCAACATTAAAGATCAATTGGATCTTTCTACAGTGACAAAATAGACATGAAGCTAAGAAAAGCAATAGTTAATCACAAGATGACATACTAGGGAAGAAATCTAACTAGAGACACAAAAGACCTATAAAAAATACAACACATTTTTATTGTGGTTATTATGTGTCATCAACTGGCTTGCAACTCATAGCAACCCTATCTACAACAATTCTGAACCCTGCTCTATCCTGATTAAACCTTATTGTCTCTGACACATCTAAACCTCGGTTACTAAGTCAACTCATCTCATTGAGGGTCTTCCTCTCTTGTGCTGTAATATTAATAATGTCTTTCCAAATCTCACATAATATAGCTTGGAGGGACCAGTCCTTAGAGAAGGACATTATGCTCAGAAGGGTGAAAAGACCCTGGATGAGATAGATTGATACAGTAACAGGGGCAATGGGGGTAGATGTGTCTGAATCAGTGAGACTGCCTTCAGAGCTGCTGTACATAGGATCACTATGAGTTATAGGTCACTCAATGACACATAACAAAAACATTCCTGATAAGTTGTGGGTAAATATCAAGACTATCATTCATGAAGAATGCAAAAAGTCATTATGAAGAAGGAAGAAGAGATCAAAGCGGATGTCAGAAGAGACTCTGAATATTGCACTAGAGCACCTAGAAGCCTGAGAAAAGGAGACACCAAGAAGTTAAAAAAAGAAACAAAAATTTTAATAATTAAAAAAAAAAGAAGTTAAGGAGCTGAATAGAAGATCTCAAAGGGTCACTTAGGAAGACAAGGCAAAATATTATAATGAAATGTGCAAGGAGCTGGAGTCAAAAAATCAAAAGGGCCAAACTCACTCAGCATGTCTTAAGCTGAAAGAACTAAAGAATATATTCAAGCCACAAGTTGCAATGCTTAAGGATACTATGGGCAAAATATTGAATGATGCAGGAATCATTCATAAAAGCCATCATAAAAGAAGATGGAAGGAGTATACAGAGTCATTGTACCAAAAAGAATTGGCTCACACAGAAGAATTTCAAGAAACAACATACAAGCAAAAGACAATGGTGATGAAGGAGGAAGTTTAGGCTGCTCTGAAGGACTTGGCAAAAAATAAAGCCGCAGGAATTCAAGGAGTACCAATTGACTTATTTCAGCAAACAGATACTGCCCTGCATGTGTTCACCAAATTGTTCCAAGAAATCTGGAGGACAACTACTTGGCCAACTGACTGGAAGAGATCCATATTTATTCCCATTTAAAAAAAAAGTGACCCAACAGAATGTGGAAATTATTGAACAATATCACTAATACCACACACTAGCAAAATCCTGCTGAAGATTATCCAGAAATGAGTTGAACAGTACATTGACAGAGAACTACCAGAAATACAAGCTGGGTTTAGAAGAGGTCATGGCACTAGAGACCATATTGCCAATGTCACATGGATCTTGGGAGAAAGTAGAGAGTACCAGAGGAATGTTTATCTGTGACTATGTCTATCATTGACTATGCAAAAACATTTGAACGTGTGGATCTTAACAAATTGTGGGAAATGGGAATCCCAGAACTCTTGATTGTGTTCATTAGAAACCCATGCTTGGACCAAGAAGCAGTCCTCAGAACAGAGCAAGGAAACACTGCATGGTTCAAAATCAGGAAAGGAATGTGTCAGGGACGCAACCTGTTCCCATACTTTTTCAATCTGTATGCAGAACAGATCATTACGGCAGCAGAGCTTTAGGAGGATGAGTATGACACCAAGATTGGAGGAAGACTCATTAAAACCTACAATATGCAGATGACATAACCTTACTTGCTGAAACTGAAGAAGACCTGAAGTGCTTGCTGAAATAGGTCAAAGATTGTGGTCTTCAATGTGGATTGAAGCTCAATATCAAGAAAATAAAGATTCTCACCACTGGGCCAATTGGCAGAACCATATTAGATGGAGAAGAGATTGAGGTGGTTAGCAATGACAGCTTGCTTGGATCCACAGTCAACACTCTTAATACTAGCAGTCAGGAAATCAATAGTTGAATTGCATTGGAAAATCTGCTGTCGTAGACTTCTCCAGAGTGCTGAAGAGCAATGATGTCAGACTAAATACAAAGGTGTGCATAATCCAAGTCATGGTTTTCTCAATAACTTGTTATGCTTCAGAGTTGGACAATAACTAAATATGACAGAAGAAGAATAAAGGCCTTTGAGTTGTGGTACTGGAGAAGAGTCTTGAACATATCATGGACTGCAAAGAAAACAAATAGGTCTGTCTTGGAGAAAGTGAAAGCAAGATTCTCCTTGGAGGCTAGGATTTTGAAGCTCCACCTCACTTACTTTGGGTACATGGCCAGGAGAGATGGGTCCTTAGAGAATGATACCATGCTCAGAAGGGTGACGGACAGTGCAGGAGAGGAAGACCCTGGATGATATGGATTGATATAGTATCTTGGGCAATGAGGTTGGGGTGTTGGAATTAGTGAGAATGACTCAGGACAGGGAAGATACATCACTGGTGACTCAACAGGCACATAACAAAAACACACTATATTGGTTGTTTTTTATTTCAGCCTCCTGTTTTAGAGTCAACAGGATCTTGGGGAGAGACTTTGTATTTAAAGTTGATTGTTGTTACATTTTGGAGGAACATTCTTCTTAGTGGTACAGCACTCTCCTGTCAAAATGCTGTTCTGAGGTAACCTGGGGTCACCGTGATGCTGAAACTTGAGCCACTGGGGTGTCAAATGCCATAAAGTTTACCCATGGTGGACAGTATTTGGTGGAGCTCCCAGTTTAAGAAAGGTTTGGAAGGAGGAGTGGCATCCACCTCCTAAACAACATGCCTCGAGAAATTCTATGAACTTTGATAAATGTCTGATAGTTATAGAAAGACTTCAGGATTTTTGTTCATATGGTCGTTATGAGTTGTGCTCAACGCGTAGGCAATCAACAACATGCATAAGAAAAGCAGGAGTGGTATCCACTTCCTAAACAACAAGCATGTCTCTGGAAACTCTATGAACTTTGATAAATGTGGTATTTATAGAAAGGCTTCAAACCTTTTGCTCATAGGGTCACTATGAGTCATACTTGACAGCAGTCAACAACAATAACAACATGCATAAGGGAAGGACTACACAAAGGGGCATGCTGGCCTATCCACAAAGGGGCTGACTATCTATCATTCCACAAAGGGATTGGCCAGTCTCAACAATATACAAGAGGATTGGTTAGTCTTGCCAATAACTTGAAGAGCTCTAGCTGCAGAGACAGAACATCTTCCCACACCAGTAAAGGAAGGCAACCTCTCCCAACCTGGTGAAATGTAGGACATGTTTTGGGACAGCAGCAGCAGCAATGGCTGAACTGGAGAATTGATATGAAATGGAGCTTTGGTTGGGGGTAGGTAGCCAATATTGGCTGACTGAGAATTTTGTTGGACAACTGAGGGAGGGAAGCCAATATTAGCAGGACTGAGAATTTGGGAACAAGGCTCGAGGCTGAGGTGCCTGAGCACAATTTTTGGGAGCTGTGTTGACTTTGCTGTTGTTGTTATGTGCTGTCGAGTTGCTTGTGACTCATAGCGACCCTATGTACAATAGCCCTAAATTCTGCTCTGTCCTCTGCCAATCTCACTGTCTCTGACACACTCATCCCGATTACCCCAGTCACTGAATCAATCCACCTCATAGAGGGCCTTCCCCTCCTGTGCTGTCCATGATGTCCCTCTCTAAGAACCAGTCCCTCCTTACAACATGTCCAAAGTATGTTAGACAGAGTCTTAGAATCTTTGCTTCCAAGGAGCCTCCTGGTGTGACCCTCTCCAGGATGAATTTGTTTGTTTTCCTTGCAGGCCATAGTACCCTCAATACTCTTCTCCAGCACCACAGCTCAAAGGCATCAATTCTCCTTCTAACCTCCCAGTCATTGTTCAACTCTCTGATGCATAACAAGTGATAGCAAAGACCATGGCCTGTATCAGATGCACGTTAGTCTCCAGAGAGACATCATTGCTCTTCAGTACTTTGGAGAGGTCCCTAACAGCAGACTTTCTCATGGCAATACGTCTTTTAATTTCCTGGCTACTGGTGTCAAGAGTGTTGACTGTGGAGCCAAGCAATAAAAGTATTGACTTTAATTTCCCTAATATTGTGATTGGTGATGTGTAAGCTATCACATAGGATTTTGGAGCCAACAAAGTAGTAAGATTGGTGTTGAAATGAGTAGAAAGAGAAGGGAGGGAAACATGTCTGACCTCGTGGGAGTTGGTTTTGTGTTACTGATGCTGTGGCCAGAGATAATTGCCCCTGTGAAGTTAATGAAGGTCAGATATGGTGCTGCCCTTGTAACATTTGCTCTTTTTTTATGGAGGGATTCTTCCAAATCAGTACGCCTTCTCCTCAGAATGGTGTGAGGTATCATTCACAGAAATCACATTCAAGGAGGCTGCAGGGTATTTTCTAGTTTAATATGTTGAAGATTGTCCTTCATAAGATTCTTCTAGCTCGTAGTAAATCTTAGTCCATTTGGTTGGCAACCACATAGGTCCTGCAAGGGTAAGAACACAAATAAATCCTTGACACCAAGTAATCATTTGAAAGGGACCTTCCCATTGAGAATTATCAGGCAATGAATCTGTTCAATTGCTATAATTAATCTGAGCACGTGTTCTTCCTTCTTTATCAAGATTTTAAAAGTTAAAGGTAAAATGACTTTGTTTAATCTATTTTTAGGAGACAATTTTCCATCCCTTTTTGTTTTATAATTTTTTAAAGTTTGATGTTGGCATTCAACATTTGTTTGTCCAGTGAGATTAAAAGGAATTCCAGTTACATGTGATATGTTCCACCTATTGCAGAACTGTTTTAATTTGGAAGATATATAGCAAGGTCCATTATCTGTTTTAATTTGTTGTTGGCATTCCATGTGTGCAAGTATTTCAAGCAAATGAGATATATGTTTTAAAATTTCTCTTGCTACAGCACTGACATTCACTACCCCATCCCCACTTTACTATGAACCTCTTATTCTGGACTGTTGTCATACAAATAATGCTTAACCATATATTTCCCTCAAAATAGTTCTTAGGGATCTCTGATGGCCTAGTGGCAAGAAACTGCACTGCAATCCCAGAAGTATGCTGTTTGAATCCACCAGATGCTCTGCTGGAGAATGAGGGGCAATCTCCTCCTGTACCAGTCAGATCCAATTTGATGGTACACACACAAAAAAGAATTAAAAAAATAGTTATTTTCTTCATCTGTTCATTATTTATCCCCTTTTTTCTTATTTTCTCCCCAGACTCCATATCCGTTCTGTTTTATGACAGTGGTGTTGTGCAGTATTTGTTCTTTTGTGATGGAAATATTTAACTCATCATAATGTCCTCCAGGGTTACCTATGTTGTCTAATGTTCTATGGGTTAGTTGTTTTTCAGTGCTGCATAGTATTCCATTGTGTTAATATACCACAGTTTTTCTACCCATTCATTTGTTGATGGGCACTTGGGTTGCCTTGCATCTCTATTGTGAAAAATGCAGCAATATCCATGAGTGTGCATATATCTCTTTGAGTGGAAGTTTTGGTTCCTTTAGGGTATATTCTTAGTAGCGGAATTAATAGGTTAAATGATATTTCTATTTCCAACTTTCTGAGAAAGTGTCAGACCACCTTTCATAGCGGTTACACAATTTTACACTCTCAGCAGCAGTGAATAAGGGTTGTAGTCTCTTCACAACTTTACCAGCATTTGTTGTTTGCTGCTCTGTTGAACTTTGTATTGTTACTGGGACGAGATGCTATCTCATAGTTGTTCTGATTGGCATTTCTCTGAGAGCTATGGATTTTGAACATTTCTTCAGGTGAAGTGTCTATTAATATCCTATGACACAGATAATTTTCAAAAAAAGCCCATGTCTAAGGTCATAAAGCTGCTTAATACGCTATTGTTTAACCTGTTGTTTTTGTTGTTGTTGTTATGTTCTGCTGAGTCAACCACAATTCATATCAACACCATGAGCAATGATTCTGAGCCTTGTCCTCTCCTTAGCCAGCCTCACTGTCTCTGACACACCTGACACCATTCCCAGAGTCACTATGTCAATCCATCTCATCCAAGCTCTTCCTCTTTTGCTCTTTCTACTTTACAAGCATGATCTCTCTCTCCAAGGATTGAGCCCTCCCAACAATACGTGCAAAGTCAGTTTCTTAAAGATTCAAAAGAATGCTATATGGTGGATGATCTAACTGGATCACTTCTACTCCATAAACCCCAAAACCTAGATTCCAAGAGAATCAAACACTTCATCAAAGAAGTCATTCAGATGGCCAACAAACACATGATGAAATGTTCAAAATCCCTACCTCTAAGAGAGATGTAAATCAAAACAACTATGAGATACCATCTCATCCCAGTAAGAAAAGAAAAATTTAGCAGAACAGAAAACATCAAATGCTGGTGAGGTTGCAGAGAAACTGGAAACCTTATTTACTGTTGGTGGGAGTATAAAATGGTGCAACCATTAATGGAAGGTGTATGACACTTTCTCAAAAAGTTACAAATACCTTTCCGTGCTACCCACACAAGGGTCCAAACAGTGTTGTTCTGGTTCCAGTCAAACTTAAAGGGGAAATTTCCACAATGTCCAGAGCCCTTGATGTCCTGCAGATGAAGGAGGACAATGGAGCAGGAACACATTTTGGTGGCACCAACTTTGACTTCCAAATGGAACAGTACATCTACAAAAGAAAAAGTGATGACATCTACATCATAAACCTAAAGAGGACCTTAGAGAAGCTGCTTTTAGCTGCTCACACAATTGTTGCAATTGAAAATCCAGCTGATGTCAGTGTCATTTCCTCCAGAAAAAGCTGTTCTGAAGTTTGCTGCTGCTACTGGGGCCACTCCTATTGCCGGGCACTTCACTCTTGGAAACTTCACCAACCAGATCCAGGCAGCTTTCCGGCAGCCTCATCTTCTGGTGGTTACTGATCTCAGGGCTGGCCACCAGCCTCTGACAGAAGCATCTTACGTGAACTTTCCCACCATTGCCCATTGAACACAAATTCTCCTCTGTGCTACGTAGACATTGCTATCCCATGCAACAACAAGGGAGCTCTCTCTGTGGGTCTGATGTGGTGGATGCTGGCCTGGGAAGTCCTGTGCATGCATGGCACAATCTCCTGGGAGCACCCGTGGGAGGTCATGCCTGATCTGTATTTCTACAAAGATCCAGAAGAGATTGAAAAGGAAGAGCAGATGTTAAGTCTGCGAATTCCCACCTGAAAGTTCACCAACTCACATATGTAATTGGCAAGAGTGCTTTATCTGAAGAACAAAATTCAGCATGAGGGAGGTCCACCATTTTACAGAGAAGGAAATGGCAACCCCAGGCAAGCACTAGTAAACTCCTTTTATGTGTTCGACACAATGGAGCTGTTTACTCAGGGTGAGGTAATTGGAACATGATTGCTGGGCAAGGGGATCAGTTACATGGGCTAGTTCGTGATTGGTTTGTCTAGGTGACCACCCCACCTACCTTCATTCTTTCCTGTCTCACGTATACATTCCTCTTTGTGTCATGTTTACATTGTTCCTGTCTCACGTTTGTCACATATCCACATTCTTGTGCCTTTTACCTTAAAACTTTATGGTAGGTTAATCTGAAACTCTGCAAGGACAGATAGATAAGACCTTCCTGCTTTCCTGTGGTTTTTTCCCCTCTAAATTGGCTGTTTCTTGAGCTAGGAATTTTTATGGCCTGCTTCTGCTTCTGATATTAATTTTGCTGCTTCAGGATTTTTCAAGGAACTTCAATAAAAATTCTCATTGGTTGACATTTAGGAAATGATAACAAGGAACTTTAGGAAAATTAAGGTCAAACCAATTTTCAGAGCAGATACTTCTTAAAAATAAATTTTAAGAATCAAAAGTGCTCCTTGTAGTGAAAAGATAAGGTGTTATGTGTCGTTGAGTTGCCTGCAATTCATAGCAACCCTATGTGCAATAGCTCTGAATCCTGACCTATACTGAGCTAATCTCACTGTTTCTGACATACCTGCCCCCATTGCTCCACTCGCTGTATCGATCCATCTCATTCAAGGACTTCCTTTCCTGCAAGCCCCCTCCACCCTTCCAAGCATGATGTCCTTCTCCAAGTACCAGTCCCTCTGGGCAACACATCCAAATTATGTGAGGTGGAGCTTCAAGTTCCTTGACTCCAAAAAGCTACTAGGCTTCAACTTCTCCAGGACAAACCTATGTGTTCTCTTGACAATCCATGGAATGTTCAATATTCTTCTCCAGCACCACAACTCAAAGGCATCGATTGTTCTTCTGTCATCCTTAGTCATTAGTGCTTTGATGTATAGCAAATAATTGTGAAGACCGTGGCCAGGATGAGGCACACCTTAGTCTCTAGAATTACATTATTGCTTTTCAGCACTTTGGAGAGGTTCTTTCCTGACAGCAGATTTTACCAATGCAATTCATCTTTCCTGACTGCTGGTGCCAAGAGTGTTGATTGTGGAACCAAGCAAGGTGAAGTTGTTAACAATCTCAATATTCATCTATTATGGTACTGCTAATTGGCCCAGTGATGAGAATCTTTGTTTTCTTGATGTCAAGCTTCAATCCATATTGGAGACTACAGTCCTTGACCTTCTGCAGCAAATGCTTCAGGTCCTCTTCAGCTTTCGCAAGCAAGGTTGTATCATCTGCATACACATTCCTCCTCATAAAGTCCAGCCTCCTGAATAATCTGTTTTGTATATATATATTGAAATAAAAATATAGAGATAAGATGATCCCTGATGCACTCATTTTCTGATTTTGAACAATGAAGTGCTTCCTGGTCCAAGTATAGGTCTCACGTGGGCATAACCAAGTGTTCTGGGGTTCTCATGCTTCTCAAATTTAGCCACAATCTGTTATGATCCACATAGTCAAATGACTTTACATAGTGAATGAAACACAGATAGACATTCTTCTGGTACTCTCTGCTTTCAGCCACGATCCATCTCCCTAGTATCACAGCCTCTTCTAAACAGAGCTTGTATTTCCAGTAGTTCTCTAATTATGTATTGTATTACAATGAAGTAAGCAAAGAGCTGGAGTCAGAGTCATCTACGACTCAATGGCACTTAACAACAATGACAACATAGCTCTGTGGACCTGATGGATAGAAAGTTATGCTACCAAGTCAAAGATTTGTCACTTTGAGCTTGTCTCAGATAATTGGTCATATTTTTTGGTTCAACATATTAAACCACAAAGCATTCAGGTTTATATATCCAGTTTTATCATTTTGTTTGATGTTCTGTGGCTATTCACTAACCCACTTGAAAATTTGGAAGAAACCAGCTGTTTATCAAACATGCTCCTTGCTCTGGATTAGTTCATCAGTGAGGTACCCTTGGTGTCATTGAGTCACATACAAGAAATCTGTTTCAGCACTCACAATAAATCTGCAACTTCAGTATTTGTATTGATGCCTTGCCACTCTACTCCTTATTACAGCCATATTCACTGGCCACTTCCAATGAGATTTCTCCAGTGTCCCCCAGATCTAACTGGAAAAAGTTATTATCTTGATGAAGCAGATATATTTTATCTCAGTCCTCTAAATTGGTTATATAAAGAGTTTCAGAATGACTCATCATTGCCTACACACTTGATAATCTTTAGCTTTTTAGAGGAGGAAATAACTAACTTCCAGCAACTATGAGAGAACCACTGTTATCTTCCACACTCACTTGCCACAAGGTCGAATTAGCAGTCACATATATATCTATGAGCAAAAATTAAAAGGAAAACTCAACAGATTAAATTCTAGCTGTGCACATTAGATGTTTTCCAGAGAAACTGACACTACTGAACAAAATATTCAGCTACTCAGATACTTCAATAAGCAGTAGTATGAATCCTTGAACTGGCACAAGACCATTATGTATGGCTTTACTAAAGAGCACTACTGAGGAAACGTATTAAGCATAATAAATAGATTATAAATAAAGACCTTTAGTTTAAAAAAAAGAAATAAAAAGGGATACACTCACTTAGCATTTTTCAAACTGAATGGACTGAAGAACAAATTCAAGCCTTAAATGGGCAGAATAGTGAATGATCCAGGAAGCATTAAAAGAAGATGGAAAGAGTACAAAGAGTCACTGTACCAAAAATAATTGGGGCTAAAACAGAAGAACTTTTAGAAACAACATATGACCAAGAGGAAATGGTGATGAAGGATGAAGTGAAAGCTGATCTACAGAAATGAGAAAAAACAAGGTCCAAAGAATTGACATATTTCAACACACAGATGCAGCCCTGAATATGCTCACCAAGTTATGTGAAGAAATTGGGAGGACAACTTACCTGGCCAGCTGATTCCAAGAGATCCATATCTATTCCCACTCTTAAAAAAAAAAAATCCAACAGAGTGTGGATATTATCAAATAATATCATTGCTATCAAATGTAAGCAAAATCTTGCTGAAGTTAATCCAAAAATGACTAGAACATTGACAGAAAAGTTATATCAATCCAAGAATAGTCTCATAATTATTTTGAGGTCTGATATACTTTATTTGATGACTACTTTGTTACTTAAAAAAAAACACACAAACCATAACACTAACTTCAGAAACATGTACAATCTTCAACCAATCAGAAAAAGTTTTGTAATTATTACCTAAATGTTACCTGATAATTTAACTTTTGTGAAGTTTCTTGTAATCATTTTCTAAACTTTAACCAATCATTGTATTTGTAATAAAGTTCCTTACTTTTTTTTTCCATATAAACTCACTGAGCTTTCTTTTTCTTTTCTTTTTTTTTTAATTGGGAAAAACATATTGGGGGTACAAGGAGGTGAGGGTTGGGGGCAGAAGGGTGAGGATGGGCAGGGATGCAGTTGCAGAGCTGCACAGTTTGGTCGGTGGGGGAAGCAGGTGAAGGAAATGATGAGGATCCAGTGGGGACCAGATGCTACAGAGGAATGACAAGCATTTTCCAATGGTAATTAAATCAACTGTCTTATTGATTTGGAAACTGGATGCCGACTCTCTGACTTCTTCATGCTGAACAGGGGTATAGAGTAAAGGGGGGAAGGAAGGACGCTTTATCACCTTACTGGTGGTCTTGGGTTAAAGCTGCTTGACTTCTTGTTCTGTTAGAAGATATTTTCCTGTCATTTGCTCCCCTCTGGACTGCAAAGTGTTTTCCCAGGTGGGTCCAGTGGGGATGGCTGGTTGAACCCAGAGAGGCTCCATCCTCCTTCACTTCCTTAGCTGTCAGTTGTATTTCCTTTTTGTCACAGGCACTGGGTTCAGGGTCAATTCTGGAGTAAAACTCAGTGTTAAGGTTACCTATACGATAGGGAGCAAAGCTAGAGAGAACAAACTTGTGAGTTACAGATAGAAGGGCTTTAAGGGTGTTGTTTTCAGGTTTACTGGGGGAGAGGGTGGCAGAAGGTGGCCTAGATAACATTCTCTGGATACCCTAGGCATTCTTTTTTTTTCCCCCTTCCCCACCTAGGGGCCAGATGGCACAATCTGGGGACTGAGGAGCTCACCCTGAGGGCCACAACAGCTCACCCCAAGCCGGGGGCCGAGGGCAGCCCGCCCCGGGCAGAGGGCCGCAACCGCTCACCCCAATCCGGGGGCCAAGGGCAGCCTGTCCCGAGCAGGGCAACACCCCCCAGGAGCTGGCTGGTGTACTCCCCCTCCAATTGCCCCTACTCCAGTCCGGTCCCCTCGCCTGACCAAGGACTATGTGGTCAGGGATAGTATCTCCAATTCCAGCACCACCACTTTTACCCCCACCCCTATAAGTGGTCATACTATATTTTAAAGTAGGTGTCACTGCCCTCCCCCTTTATATATGGTAAAGGGAACCTGAGAATTGTGAGCAGACTCCACCCAGATCTAACCATCTTTTGGCAGAAGCATTCAACAGAACAAAATATGTGGTGCATTTAGGATGTCGGTCCTCTTTTTTTTTCCTGTTAATTGTCATCAGACTCACAGTGACTTTCAGCAATCCATTGTATAGGTAATCATCTTCTTTGGCCTGTCCAAGGAAACCCAAACCTGCAGATGGCGGGCATGCATCCCATCTCCCACCTCCCACACAGGCGGCAGGCGGCCATTGGGGGCGTGCTACCCCCCCCTGCCACGTGGGTGCCCGGTGGGCGCACAGCCCCTCTTGTGCAGGCGGCCAGCAGGCACCTGCTTCCCCCACAGCTACCATCCTGGCTCCAAGAATTCTCTCCAGAACAAGTCCATCTTGCAGCAGTGTGGTGGCTTCACTGCACCAGTCTTGAGGAGGGCCGGTTCCCAGCATCCATCCTGGGTGAGGGAATCCATTGGTTCCGTCTGTGGAAGCCTCATGGAGCTGCAGCAGCTGTGTGGTGTGGCGCAGGCTCTGCGGGAGGGGGTTGGGAGCCGTGAGACTCACCCTTTCCTCCTTGGGAATCCTTGAATTCCTATTGTTGAGCCTCGATGTTCACTGAGGGCCAGTCATCAACTGTTTAACTGTTCAATTATCAATAAGCCGAAGTCTGTAGAAGGCCATAGTGGCCCTGCTTTAAGTGGTTTGCTGCTCCCGCAGCTCACCACGCTGTCTCTGCCTCTGCCGCCATCTTGGATCCTTGAGCAGAACTTTCTTTTCCTTGATCACTTAGTATAGAATTTTCTGTACACTGTGATTACTTACTTGCAAATTGTCCTGCTCTTCCATATCAGCTATTCCATTTCAACCAGGCTCTACAATTTTTCTCTATAATATCACCCCAAGGAATAGAAAGTATAAGCTTGTTTTCTTAAGACCTGGGTCCACACCAGCATTCTGTTGGTCCAGCAATCATAGCATATGTTTAGTTTCCTCAAATTTCTCAAACCCATTGCCATGAAGATACTCTGGCATACACTTTCTTTCCTAGTGCATTCTTTTTTTAATTTTTAAAGAAAATTTTTATTTTATACTGGTTTACTTACAAAGTTTGTATACGTTGTTTTTCACACTGAATTTTTACCATTTCCTTTACCCACTCCTCCCTCCATTCAACAAATTGTGTGACTGTATGATTAATGACCACCACCACCCCACCCATCCTCACTACCTCACCCATCCTCACTACCTCACCCATCCTCACTACCTCACCCATCCTCACTCTTCCCACCTTGGATCCTCATACATGGCCTACAGTAATAGTCTGATACACTATTTTATTACTTATGAGACTGAGTGATTTCACTTAGCATAATCCTCTCCAATCCCCCACAAGTTAGGTAGTTGTTGTTGTTGATTGCCTGTGAGTCAAGCACAACTCATGGAGACCCTATGAACAAAAGGTCTAAAGTGCCTCTGCAACTATCAACATTTATGAAAGAATTTCCAGAGGCAAGTGGTTTAGGAAGTGGATGCCACTCCTGCTTCCAGACCTCACAGAATGTGTTATTGGTTGAGGCACCTGCGATGCACAGTGACCCTATGTACAGCAGTTCTGAACCCTTCCTTGTACTGTGCCAGTCTCACTAATTCTGACACACCAACCCCCATAGCCCAAGTTACTGTATCAATCCTTCTCATCATGGGTCTCCCTCTCCTGAGCTGTCCATCCACCCTTCCGAGCACGATGTCCTTCTCCAAGGACCAATCTCTCCTGGCCACATGCCCAAAGTAAGTGAGACAGAGCTTCAAAATCCTAGCCTCCAAGGGAGACTTGGTTTCACCCTTTCCAAGATACACCTATTTGTTTTCTTGGAAGTCCATGGTATGTTCAAGACTTTTCTCCATTGCCACAACTCAAAGGCATCTATTCTTCTTCTGTCATCTTTAGTCATTGTCCAACTCTCTGAAGCATAGCAAGTAATTGAGAAAACCATGACCTGGATCAGGCGCAACTTTGTATCTAGACTGACATCACTGCTCTTCAGCACTCTGGAGAGGTCCATGACAGAAGATTCTTCCAGTGCAATTTGTCTTTTGATTTCCTGACTGCTGATGTTAAGAGTGTTGAATGTGGATCCAAGCAAGCTGTAATTACTAACAATCTCAATCCCTTCTCCATCTATTATGGTGCTGTCAATTGGCCCAATGGTGAGAATCTTTGTCTTCTTGATGTTGAGCTTCAATCCATATTGAAGACTACAATCCTTGACCTTTTGCAGCAAGTGCTTTGGGTCTTCTTAAGTTTCAGGAAGCAAGGTTGTGTCATCTGCATTGTTGTTTTGTTGTTAAGTGCCGTTGAGTCATAGGCGACTCATAGCGACCCTATGAAGGAGAGTCCTCGACACTTGGGAGCCTTTCATCCTCTCTCCAGGTTTATAGGGTTTCCGGAGGCAAGCTATTATGGAAGTGGATGCCACTCCTCATCTGCATATCATAGGTTTTTACCACTCCTTATCTGCATATCATAGGTTTTTAATGAGTCTTCTTCCAATCTTGATGCAAAATTCCTCCCCATAAAGCCCTGCTTCCCAAGTGATTTGTTCGGCATACAGATTGAAAAGGTACGGGGGGACAGGATGCATCCATGACACACTCCTTTCTTGATTTTGAACCATGCAGTGTTTCCTTGTTCTGTTCTGAGGACTGCTTCTTGGCCCAAGTATAAGTTTTGTATAACTACAATCAAGTGTTCTGAGATTCCCATTTTCCTCAATGTCAACCACTGTTTGTTGTGATCCACACGGTCAAACGCCTTTGCATAGTCAATGAAACACAGACATTCTTCTGGTACTCTTAGAAAATCATTGCTCCTACAAGCTGCATAGTAATCCATTGTGTGAATGTACCATAATTTCTCAATCCATTCCATTGCAGTTACACACTTGGGCTATTTCCACGTTCTTGTTATGGTGAATAATGCTGCTATGAACACTAGTGTTCAAGTCTCCATTTGTGCCTTGCCTCAGTTCTCATTTTTTTGGGATATATTCCAAGCGGTGGAATGGCTGGATGATATGAAATTTCTATGTTTAGTTTCCTGAGGATATGGCAAACTGCCTTCAAGGGTGGTTGTACCATTTTATAATGCCAACAATAGTGTATAAGAGTTCATATCTTTCCACATCCTCTCCAACATTTATTACTTTCTGTCCTGTTAAAATTTGCCACTGCTACTGGAGTGAGATGGTATCTCATTGTGGTTTTGATTTGCATCTTTCTTCTTGCCAGTGATTTTGAGCATTTCTTCATGTGTCTGTTGAACATCTGAATATCTTCCTTTGTGAAAAGTCTTTCTGTGTCTTTTCCCCATTTTGTAATTATGTTATCAGTCTTTTTCTTGTGTAAGCCCTGTAGGATTCTGTAATCTTTTGATATGAGACCCCTGTCTGAAATTATATTGCCAACTGTCTTTTGCCAGTCAATAGGTTTTCTATTCACCCTATTGGAAAATGGTTCTGATGTGCACAGGGATTTAATCTTTAAAAGGTCCTTTTCGCAGCATTGAAAAACAAGGAACTCATGCAATATTATTCAAAGTGGGTGACCCTGGAGGACATTATGCTGAGTGAAATATCTCAGTCACAAAGGGACAAATACTGCATGGTGTCACTGTTGTAGAATGGGTCTGACATCAG
>NW_006400102.1:1588088-1589415 GCF_000299155.1 Elephantulus edwardii | reverse complement strand
TATATATAAAGGTCCTTTTCATCCATTTTATACTCTCCAGATTATGAATTTCTGGCTGTATTTGGCTGTCTCTTTATACCATCGAGTAGGCCATTTAAGCTTGATATCTGTTTTCTCTGATGAACTTCATGGTTTTGAGCTTTACTCCCAGGTCTCTGAATCACCTTGAGTTGATTTTTGTGTATGGTCTAAGATGTGGATCCTGTTTCAGTTTTCTGCAGGAAGCAGTCTACTTATGCCAGCACCATTGTTGAAGTGGTTATTATTTCCCTATTTGATAAGGGTTTTTTTTCCCTTGTCAAATATCGATTTACTGTAGATAGATGTGTCCATTTCTGGTTCTCAATTCTGTTCCATTGGTCTATGTGCCTGTCATTGTACCAGCATCATGCTGTTTTGATTACTACTGTAGGCTTTGACATCAGGGAATGCTATGCCTCCCACTTCATTTTTGTTTTTCAGATGTTCTTTCTTATTCGGGGTCTCTTTTTTCTCCAAATAAACTTGACAATATCCCTTTTGATCTCTTTGAAAAAAGAATTTGGGGTCTGTATTGGGAATGCATTGAACATGTAAATTGTTTTTTATAAGATTGTCATTTTCACAATATTGAGTCCATGAACAGGACATATATTTCCATTTCTTTGGGTCTTCTATTGTATCTTGTAGAAATTTTCTGTAGTTTTCTTTGTACAGGTCTTTTGTGTTTCTAGTTAGGTTCACTCCCAAGTATATCAAATTGTGATTGGCTCTTATAAATGGTTTTGCTTTCTTGGTTTCCTCCTCTGAGTTCTGTTTGTTACTTTAGAGGAATTCCACTGATTTTTGGATACTGATCTTATATCCTGCCTCTCTACTAAATTGGTCTACTAGCTCTATCAATTGGTTCGGGTTTTTTGTTGCTGAGTCCTTGGCATTTTCTGTGTACACTATCATATCACCTGCATATAGCAATAGTTTAACTATCTCTTCACCAGTTTGGATGCCTTTTATATACTGATTTTGCCATATTGTCCTAGCAAGTACTTCCAATACAATATTGAATAGAAATGGTGACCATGGTCATCCTTACCTGGTTCCTTTTTGCAAGGAAAATGTTTTTAGTCTTTCTCAACTGAGAAAGATACTGGCTCTTGGTTTTGCATATATACTTTTCCCTATGTTTAAAAAATTCCCTTTTATTCTAATTTTGCTGAGTGGCTTCATCAGGAATGGGTTTTGGATTTTGTCAAATGCCTTTTCTGCATCAATTGCTAAGATTCTTGTTATTTGCTAAGGTTCTTGTTATTTGCTTTGTTAATAAGGTGAATTATGTTGGTTCTTTTTT
>NW_006400102.1:1576540-1587278 GCF_000299155.1 Elephantulus edwardii | reverse complement strand
CTTGGATGTCAGTTATGGTCTCTTTGGGGTATATTCCCAGTAGTGGAATTGCTGGGTCAAATGGTATCTCTATTTGCAACTTTTGGAGAAAGCATCACACAACCTACCACAGTGGTTGCACCATTTTACACTATCACCAACAGTGAATAAGGGTTCCACTTTCTCCACAACCTCATCAGCATTTATTGCTGTTGATGTTCTGTTAAATTTTGCTATTCTTACTGGGGTGAGATAATATTTCACAGTTTTTAAAAATTCTTTTTCTAATTTGAACCATCCTTGCATACCTATTATGAATCCCACTTGGTCAGATGAATTATTTTTTTAATGTACTTTTGTATTCTATTGGCTAGGATTTTGTTAAGAATTTGGGCATCTATAGTCATGAGACATATTGGTCTGTTATTTTCTTTCTTGGTAATATGTTTGCCTCATCTTGGTATAAGCATTATTCTTACTTTGTAGAATGACTCTGGAAGTGTTCCTTTTTTTCTATTTTTAATTTATTAGAGCATAGCTTTTCATAGTATTCCAATATTATAAATTTAATTTCATCTGGTTCTGTTGTCATTTCACCTTTATAATTTCTTAATCAACTAGTCCATCCTTTTTTAATTCTCCCAAATCAGAATCTTTTGACTCTTCATTTTATCTTAGCCTCAATATCCAATCTCAAAAATTCATCCAGAATCCACATTTCTCCCACCTCAACAGCCATCACTCTTACTTCTTACTTAAGACTCTTACCTGTCTTGCTCAGACTATTAATACCCTCCTCACTGCTTTCTTGCCTACATTTGTGTCTATTTCCACATTTGTTTTAAAATCATAAATCAGAGAAGAACACATTGCCTTCCCACTGTCTCTTGGTGTCTGGCCTTCTCAGACCTGTGTGTTATTCCCTAAATTGTTTATGCTGGAGGCACCTCAAACAAAGCAAGGGTATTCCTGACTTCGATCATCTTCTGAAATATTGCCTCTGTTCAGAGCTCTCTTTCCAGATAGCATATGGATTGATCCCTCACTTCATTCAGGCCTCTACTCAGATGCCTTGTGTCTTTTCTACTGTCATGTAGCAAATAGCTCAAAAAGGAGTGGCTAAAAAGAAAAGATGATTTATCATCTCTTAAAGTAGGTCTTGAATTCAAATGAGACTCAGTAGGGTTGTTCTCACTTGGGTCTTTTGCACTTACAGCCAGATGCCAGCTGGGGAGCTTCAGACTTGGAGTTGAAGTAGAAGGAGAGATATGTATCCAAAAGGTGCTTAAATAAAAAATTAGGGCATTGGGAATTTTTTTACATTTTTATTTTCTTTTTTAAAACTTTCTTTTTCATGTGGTCAGATTCCTTTTCTTTTTGTACAATCTAACAGGCAGTCTCTATATTCTTATTTTTATGGTATAGAATTTTAAAGGCCAGTGTGTACAGATCTCATCCAAATTCTTTGACCTTGAACAAAATAATGCTAATTGCCGAATCATTTAAGGACCCATACAAAGGCTACTTTTTCTTTTTCTTTTTCTCCAAAATCTAAATTATACAAAGGTCAAACAGCTACAGTTAAAGGAAAAAAACATTTGGTTAAGGATTTATATTTGCAAACAGGTTAATCATACTGAATTTTTTTTCTAACATAATTTTTCCAGAATGGACACTTTTACTCTCACCTTTGAGTGGTAATCTAAAAGAGAATAAGCAAAATAAAAGTGTCTGTAGATGTTCAATACTTAATGTATGTTACAGGTGCACATTCATCAGATACAATACAACTTCTACACATCAGATATTCTATTCTTTTTTTTTAATTATTAAATTTTATTAGTTTTAATGAACATTTACAGGGATTTTGGGGTTTTTTTCCTTCATTGCTGCACCATTCTCTCTACCCTCCTCCCCAGTTTGTTCTTCTTCCCCCACCATCCGAATGTCTGTTTTAATTGTCCAATTGCCACAGTGCTTGTCAAAGTCAGTTCTGATTAATCTCCTTTGTCAGTGTGTCCTTTGCCATTCCCTATCACTCCTCCCTGAGAGAGACTTCACCCTGAGTCATAAGGAAAAGGGCACGGCGTATTCTCTTAGCTACTTCCTGCTGAAAAGGGATGCTGTGGGTTTCAGGGTGAAGATCTTCTCTCACTACTCTAAAGGGCCCCTTTGGCAGTAGGAAACACATAGACTATTATGGAGATTGATTTTGGAATTTAGATGCACTGTTATTGATTGTGCTTGGCCGTACATGTTCATATCCTTGAAGATGTATCATGGGGGTGTTGCAACCTAGAAGACACAAATTTGACTAACAAGTTATAAGTACATGAGTCAAAAATTATGGAAAAGTAAAAGAAAAGATTCTTTCATTGTTTTGCAAACCCTCCCCCAGGTCCCCTCCACCATGGAGCCATTGCTCTAGACTCCTGTGATGACAGAAATACCTAGTCACATATCTCTTTTAAACAGTTTTCTCCCTCCTCTGTTTCAGATCAGATATTCTATTCTTACAGTCAGATCAGATACAAGCTGGCACTGAGGAATGGTGAACGGTGAGCTCTTGCTTTCATTCATAAAGGTTTACACCAAAGTAGGACAAAAACCAGACCCGGTACAATTGTGCAAAGATATTGACTCTGTTATATAATCAGAAAACAGGAACCTTAGTGCATTAGGCAAAGCTAGGGTTCTCACTATCACTTTTACAGACCTGGAATGAGTTACTCACTTCAAGTCTTTCCCATGTAATCACACACATGCAGTCCGCAGGTATGGTCAGCAAAGATAAAGATTTTACCAAGGATGCAGTTACCAGATGAAATGCATAGATACACAAAGGTGATAGAGGATGCTAAGAATTGTTTTCTCAAAGTATCTCAATAATGGGTCTTATCAATGCCTTTAGATGTTTGAGATGCTTATTCTTGGGTTCCTCCTATCTGAAATTAAAAATTCTCAAACAAGTAAAAACAAGATTAATCTGAAATTCTCACCAGATGTTAGTGAACATAAGCAGTTCTTTCCATAGTCAATAAGACACATGGATTGCAATATCCAAAGCATTTTATTGCAGATATGAGAGAGCAAAGAGAATTCTCTTACAATATTTGTCTAGTCTAAGGACGACTAAGTTAAGATTAGAACCAAGAAGATAAGAATCAGAAGTTTATGCTCTAGAAAAGTACAACAATAAATGAATGGAAGTCCAAAGTCTCTGTTATTAAAATTAATAATAATTTAAAAAAGAAGTTTATGCTCTAAAAATCAAGTTATCAGAACCAGAAAGCCAATATTGACACACATAGAATTAGTGCTTTGGGTACATAAATGATGTCAGAGAACAGGGACCAGAATGAGAACCACCCACTAAACTTTGAAATCCCCATTGAATCTTCTCATTGGCCCAGACTCCAGCCGCAAGGTCCATCCAGAGGTTGTTTCCATTCAAGAAGGGAGATCCTAGGCCTTTGTGGCATGTTAGGCTCAGGAGTGTCTTTGCATCCCTGCTTACCCAGCATTTCAGCAAGTCTGCAGCCAAGCCCAGGTGTACTCACCCTGGCTGGTGACAAAACACTGCCAGATTGAGGAGCTGCAGTTCCAATGTGGCCCAGAATGCACTCCCTCCTAGAGGACTAGATGACTGCCCCATTGCCTAGACACCACTGTCCGGGCCCCTGGAGACCAGGGCCCTGCTGCCTGGAGACTGCTGCTCTATTACCACCCCTCACTGTCCTGCCTCAGGACCACCAATATCACAGGTAAAGCCATTTCCTTCCCCCTTCCAGAGACAGTATTTGACCTGTGGCCCCAGTCTAGTGTTGCAGTTGACTCACCAGAAGGCTTCTAATTCACAGGCTATCTCTCTCCTCAACTGAAGCAAGTCTTTCCTTAAGTCAAAGGATCAGAGATAAATTCAGGTGGGTGAGTTGCTCTTCCTTCCGCTGGAAACAATGAGCCAAGGTTGTTAGGTCATAGGCCTGCTAAGGCCTCAGGCATGAAAAATTCTACCATAGCAATGATAATGGAAACAGCACACTACCCCACATACTACCCTAAACCCAAATAAGATGTACGTAACTAAAAAAATTGTTCAAAACACTGGATCAATGGATTTCCTGAAGTTAGAAAGACTGATGAGAACTCTCTGCCTCAGGATTCAAAAGAATTATGACTGAATATTTTCAATGGATGAGAGAGACAAACTAGAAGAATTACAGGACTTTGCAAACAAAAGCCATGTGGTATTTAAAAAAATAATCCAAGACAATTCAGATGAGACAAACGAGGCATTAGAAACTCTGGAAAAACAAAAACAAAAAACCAAACCAAAACCCAAAACCCCTACAATCCAGAATATGAGGACCAATGTTTCATATGCTGTCAACATGTTAGAGAGACTTATGATCAGAGTTAAAGAGATGAAATACTGAACTAGCTAGAACAAAAACAGAATCAAAAAGAAGGAAAAAGAAGAAAGTCTAAGAATAATGTGGAACACAATCAAGCGGATAACATGCACATAACTGGAATCTCAGAAAAGAAAGAAACAGGTAAAAACACCGAGAAAGTTGTGGAACAATTACTAGATGAAAACTTTCCAGGGATAAAAAAGAATAAGGGAATATATATTCAAGAGCCTGAGTGAACACCATATAAAATAGACCTCAAAAGATAAATACCAAGGCATATCATAGTCGAACTTGGCAGAACCAAGGATACGGAGAAAATTCTGAAAGCAGCTAGAAAAAAAATGAAAAGCGTCCTCCAAGAAAGAGCAAGTAAGGTTAAGTGCCTATTTCTCAGCAGAAACCGTGTGAGCAAGATGACAGTGGAATGACACACATCAAATACAGAATACAGCTCTCAGAATAGTGCAACAATGAATGAGTGGAAGCCCAAAATCTCTGTAAATGTTTATGAAAATTAATAAAATATAATTATAGAAAAAAAAAAGAATACAGCTCTCAATCAAGAATACCATACCCAGAAAAACTCCCATTAAATATGAAGGAGGGATCAAGATATTCTCAGAAGAGCAGAACATATGGGAGTGTGTAAAAACAAGATCAGCTTTGCAGGAAATACTGAGAGAAGTCCTTCTTACCAACATGCCACAGAAAGCAGGATGGACCAAAGGAACCGCAATAAGACCATAAATAATTCAATAAAATGATAGCAATAAACCTTGCTTCTTAATAATTACTCTGAATGTGAATGATTTAAATGCACCACAGAAGAGAAAAAAAGTTGTAGGTTAGGTATAAAAGAAAATTCATCAATATGCAGTCTATAAGAGAAACACTTGAAAAGTGAAGGTAAAGAAAGACTAAAAATAAAAAAGTGAATATACCAAGCAAATGGCAACCAGAAAAAGGCTGAAATAGCAATATTAACCTCTGATAAAATATATTTCAGTGCAAAACCCATCACAAATGACAAAGAAGGTCACTATATAATGCTTAAAGGATCACTAGACCAAAAAGATACAACCATAATAAATATCTAGGCTCTAAATGATAAAGCTACAAAATATACAAAGCAAACCCTAACAGAACTGGAAAAAAAGACACCACCACAACAGAAATAGAAGACTTTAATATACCTTTCTCAAGAAAAAAATAGAACTACTATAAAAAACAACAACAAACTCAACAAAGATGCCGAAGCATTAACCCACACATTAAGCCAACTCAGTCTCACAGAATCATGCACTTCTCAAAAAGCACAACAAACCTAGATAAATGGACAAATACTTAGAAACTCACAACCTACTCACACTGAAACAGACCAAAGTAGAAAACCTGAACAGACCCGTTACAAAAGAAGAAATTGAACAGGTCACAAAATAAATTCCAACAAAAAAGAAGTCCTGGACCTGATGGTTTTGCTAGTGAATTTTATCAAACATTCAGAGAATTGTCACCAATTCTACATAAAGTATTTCAGATATTAGAAAATAATTTAATTTTCTCAGACTCATTCTATAAAGCAAACATACCCTTGATACCAAAGTCAGGTAAAGACACCACCAAAATAGAAAATTCCGGGCCAATGTCTGTTAGGAACATAGATGCAAAAAGCCTCAATAAAATCTTGGCCAATAGAATCCAACAATACATGCAAAAAAAAAAAAAAAAAAAAAAAAAGAATTCACAGTGACCAAGTGGGATTCATAACAGGTATGCAAGGATGGGTCAAGATAAGAAAAACAATCTGTATAATTCATCACATTAACAAAGCGAAGAACAAGAACCACATGATTCTATCAATTGCTGCAGAAACGGCCTTTGGAAAAAATCCAACAACTTTTCCTGGTTAAAACACTCAATAAAATAGGAATTAGGGGAATTTCTGCAACATAGTATAAAGTATATACGCAAAGCTAAGAGCCAGCATTGTTCTCAATGGAGAGAGATAAAAGGCATTCCATTTGAGAACAGGAAGCAGACAAGTATGCCTAGTAACACCTCTCCTATTCAATATTGTATTGCAAGTCTTATTGAGAGCAATAAGACAAGAGAAGGAAATAGGAGGTATTTAAGTTGGCAAAGAGGATGTAAAATTATCATTCTATGCAGATGATATGATCATATATTTAGAACACTATAAATACTCATTGAGGAAACTCCTGGACATAATTGACCAATTCACCAAAGTGGTGAATACAAGATCAATATACAAAAATAGGAACAGCACATCAACAGAGAACTGCCAGAAGTGCAGACTGGGTTTAAAAGGGGTCGTATTACTAGGGATATTGTAGCTAATGTTAGATAGATCTTAACTGAAAGCAAGAAGTACCAAAGGAATGTCTATCTGTGTTTCATTAATTATGCAAAGGCATTTGACTATGTGGATCAAAACAAAACAGTGGCTCACTATGAGAAGAATGGGATTCCCAGAACACTTGATTGTGCTAATGTGAAACCTATACTTGGATAAAGAGGCAGTTGTCAGAACAAAGCAAGGAAACACTGCATGGTTCAAAATTGGGAAAGGTGTACGCCAGGGATGTGTCCTATCTCCATACCTTTTCAACTTATATGCAGGCCAGATTATCTGGGAGGCTGGGCTGTATGAGGAGAAATGTGGCAGGACACAACCCTGCGTGCTGAAACTAAGGACATGAAACGCTTGCTGCAGAAGATCAAGGACTGCAGCCTTCAGTATGGATTGAGGCTCAATATCAAGAAGACAAAGATTCTCACCACTGGGCCAATTAGCAGCATCAGAATGGAGGGTGAAGAGATTGAGATTGTTAACAGCTTTAGATTGCTTGGCTCAAACTCTTGGCATCACTAGCCAGGAAATGAATATATGTGTTGCAATGGGAAGTCTGCTGTTAGGAACGGCTCCAAAGTACTGAAGAGCAATGGTTTCACACTGGAGACTAAGGCAATCACTTTCTATGCATCGGAGAGCTGGACAATGAATAGAGAGGATAGATAGAGAATTGATGTCTTTAAGAAAATGAACAGTTTCATCCTGGAGAGGGTTAAACTAGACTACTCCTTGGAGGCAAGGATTCTGAGGCTTCATCTGACATAATTTGAACATTTCCAAAGAGGGACCAGTCCTTGGAGAAGGACACCATGCTTGGAAGCAAGAAGGGACAGTGCAGGAGAGGAAGACCCTCTATGAGATGAATTAACTTAGTTACTGGGATAATGGGGCTAGGTGTGTCTGAGACAGTGAGATTGGCACAGGACAGGACAGGGTTTAGAGCTCTTGTACACAGGGTTGCTATGAATCGCAGGCGACTCGACAGCATATAACAACAACAGAACAAGAAGATATAACAATAATAAATATCTATGCATCAAATCAAAGACCTGAAAAATATATAAAACAAACATTAACAAAACTGAAAAAGGAAATAGACTATATTATTAGAACACTAATATAGTATTTGGAGATTTCAATATACCCCTCTCAAGAAAAGATAGAACTCCAGAAAGAAACTCAACACAGATGGTAAAGAATTAAACCACACAATAAACCAACTCAATCTCATAGATATTTATAGGCTAATGCACCAAAAAAAAGTATAGAATAACTTCTTCTTCAATGTGCATGGAATGTTCTACAGAATAAATAACATTTTAGGTCTCAGGGCAAGTATCAATACCTTAAAAAACATAGAAATAATACAAAACATCTTATCACACCACAATGCTACAAAATTAGAAATTAATAATAAGAGGATTAAGGGAGAAAAATACATTTGGAACCTGAATTAACGTCTTGCTTGAACACGAGTGGGTAATAGAAGAAACAAAAAAGTGTCTTGAAACAAATGACAATGAAAACACCACTTACCAAAACCTCTAGGGAAAAGTCAAAACAGTAATCAGAGGTCAATTTACAGCAATAAGCAAACACATTAAAAGGTAGGGAAAAAAATGACCATTGACTCTCTAACACAACATCACAAACAAATTGAAAAAGAACACAGAGAAAACCTGACATCCTCTTAAAAAACAGAAATTATTAAAATTAGGGCAAAAATAAATGAAACATAAAACCAAAAAACAATTGAAACCATCAAGAAACTAGGAGTTGGTTCTCTGAAAAGGTCAATAAAATCGACAAACCACTAGCAAAACTAACAAACGAAAGAAGGAAAAGACAAATAATTCAAGTAAGAGATGAAATAGGCAACATCACAGCAGAACCAACTAAAATTAAAAGGCTAACAGTGGAATATTATGAAAAACTATATTCAAACAAATATGAAAACCTAAAGGAAATGGACAAATTCTTAAAAATTCACAATCTACCTAAACTAACAAAAACTGAAATCGAAAACCTGAAAAGACCCATTAAAAAGAAAAAGTTGAGAAGGAAATAAAACAATTTCTGACCAAAAAAGCCCTGGGCCAAATAGTTTTACAAGTGAATTTTATCAAATATTCAGAGAAGAACAAAGATGGAATTCTCCCAGACTCATTAGATGACACAAACATATCCTTGATATGAAAGTCAGGGAAACGTATTTCCAAAATAGAAAACTATAGGCCAATATATCTCATGAACATAGATGCAAAAATCCTGAACAAAATCCTGGCCAAAAGCATCCAAAGATACATCAAAAAAATAATTCACCATGATCAAGTGGGATTCATAACAAGTATTCAAGGATGGTTCAATATAAGAAAAACAATCTGTGTAATTCATCACATTAACAAAGCAAAGAATAAGAACCACATGTTCCCATCAATTGATGCAGAAAAGGCTTTTGACAAAATCCAACACCTTTTCCTGATTAAAACACGCACCAAAAAGAACTGCCGCCTGCTGCCAGCCGGGTCTCCGGCAGCCACCAGACAGGCCAGGAAGAAACCCGGGAAGAACAACAGTCAGCCACCCACCGCGGAACTCCAGAGTAGCAAAGACCACCCGCCACTGTGTGACCCCCCTGCAGCCCGCACCTGTGTGACCCCCAACACACAGGGTGCTGCTGCATAAACCCCCAGCAGCACCCAAGCCCCATCCCCACCTCTTGGTGATAGCGTCCAAGCCCTGCTCTCCTTACCCCCTAGTCCCTTGCGTTCCTCCCCTTCCCCTGCCCCCCTTGCAGCTCCACAACCATGTACCTCAGGCCCTGCCACAGCCTTGTGACCTCAGGGCACCACCGCGGATCCAGCCATCACCCGGAGCTATCAGCTGAGCTGTTGTGGAACTAACCTGGCAGGAGAAAGGCCAGTAGGATCTTATCTCTGTTTACTGGGGCATTGCTGATTACCCGAGAGAACACCTAAGGGCGTGCCCACAGGTGGGGAAACTGGCCGAGTTCTCTTGGGCTACACCAACTGCCCAAAACGAGCCAGCCAGCTGGCTTCTGTGAACTCTAGAGACCAGCCAGAGGCTAGTGGGTTGGTGGGAATTTGACCTTGACTTTTAGAATCCTGTTGGATCCAGGACCATGCTGGAGCATGGGCTGTTGTGTGAGGGCACCTGTGTAAGTGCCACCAGGCAGGGAACACTGAGAAAACCATTGGGTAGGAAACGGACAGCAGGAATTTGACTAAGGACCCCAGTCGTGAGCACATTGGGACAGCAGAGGTTTGAGTAAGGTCCTCCAAGTGATTGACCTGCCCTTGCGATCACCTAACCCTTTGCCTGCCTCACCCCATTTGGCTCCACACCAGTGCCTACACGTTTGAGCAATCAACTTACCTTTAAACTGAAGCACCTTGACCTGTTTGAGAAACAAGAGATTGCCCTAGCAGGTGCTGAACTGCCATTTTCCTGAAGTCATAAAGTCAGAGAAACGCACAAATTCAGTAGCTGCCCATCTGATCTCAAGAGCACTGTCTTCAGATCAAGAACACATACCAATGTCTCAAAGAAAGCAAACTATCCCACACAATATACAAAAGCAAAGCAAGATGTCACAAAGGACGACACAAGAGCAGCCGGTATTTAAAAGAGGTGCGACTGAATATATCCAATGGATGAAAGACAATCTTGATGAATTACAGGATGCTACAAGCAAAGACCAGGAGAAGTTCAAAAAAACAATGCAAATCATTGCAGAGAAAACAAATAATGCATTACTGGCACTGGAAAAACAAGAATCCACCATTCAAAATAAAAGCTCCAGTGTTTCAGAGGCTGACAACATGATGGAGGGACATATGAGCAGAGTTGATGAGATGGAACACAGAATCAGTGAAACTGAAGACAAAATTGTCACCACTGATCTGCTAGAGCAAAAAGCAGACTCAAAAAAGAAGGAAAAAGAAGAAAA
>NW_006400102.1:1548992-1563432 GCF_000299155.1 Elephantulus edwardii | reverse complement strand
ACTTGGGAGGAGGGTAGAGAAAACAGTGTAACAATGAATGAATGAAAACCCAAAATCTCTGCAAATGTTCATTAAAACTAATAGAATTTAATAATAATTAAAAAAACAAACAGTAATTACATAAATAAATTTTAAAAAGGCCATATGACCCAGCCATTTCACTACTAGGAATATGTTGTTGTTGTTATGCACTGTTGAGTTGCTTGTGACTCATAGTGACCTGATGTACAACAGCCCTAAGCCCTGCTCTATCCCTTGTCAATCTTACTGTCTCTATACTCCTATCTCCCTTACCCCTGTGACAGATATCTAAGGAAATCAAAACTGAGACACAAACAGAAATTTGTACACCAATGTTCATAGCAGCATTATTCACCATCACAAGAGCATGGGTCCAGCCCAAATGTCCAATTACAATTGAATGGATTGAGAAATTGTGCTACATTCACACAATGGAATACTATGCAGCACTTAGGAGCAATGATTTTGAAAAATACTACACAACTTGGTAGAGGCTGGAGAGCATTATGCTGAGTAAACTAAAGACAGTCTCATGAGGACAAATGCTGCATAAGATCATTATTGTAAAATTAGAAGGATAACTAGTAAAGCATGTATGGGCACTTAAGAGGGGGAGGGCTGAGGATGGGTAGGGGTGAAACCACAGGATTGCACAGTTTGGTGGGTGGAGGGAGTAGGGATGGGGAGGAAATCGGAAGGATGTGGGTGAAAGACAGAGAAATGATGGGCCAAATCCAATGGTGACTGAAGAACAAATTCAAGCCTTAAGTTGCAATACTTAAGGATGTTTTGGGAATAATATTAAATGATACAGGAAGTAGTAAAAGAAGATGGAAATAGTATACAGGGTCAAGGTACCAAAAGAAATTGGCGGACACAGAAGAATTTCATAAAACATATGAGCAAGAGCCTATGGTGATGAAGGAGGAAGTTCAACCTGCTTTGAAAGAATAGACAAAAAGTAAGGCCCCAGGAATTAACGGTATACCAATAGACATATTTCAACTAACAGATGCTGCCCTAGATGGGCTCATCAAATTTTGTCAAGAAATCTGGAGGACAACCACTTGGCCAACTGACTGGAAGAGATCTATATTTGTTCTCATTCCAAAGACAGGTGATCCGACAGAGTGTGGAATTTATTGAACAATATCATTAATATCACATGCAAGCAAGATGCTGCTCAAGATTATCCAAAAATGACTGGGACAGCACATCAACAGAGAACTGCGAGAAGTGCAGGCTGGGTTTAGAAGTGGTACTAGGGATGTTGTGTCTAATGTTAGATGGATCTTGCCCGAAAGCAGGGAAACCAGAGAAATGTCTATCTGTGTTTCATTGATTATACAAAGGCATTTGACTTTGTGCACCACAACAAATTGTGGCTAACTCTGAGAAAAATGGGAATCCCAGAACACTTGATCATGTTAATGCAAAACCTATACTTTGACGAGGAGGTGGTTGTCAGAACAGAGCAAGGAAACAATGCATGGTTCAAAATTGTGATGACTGTATGCCAGAGATGTATCCTATCGCCATACATTTTAAATATATATGCAGAACAGATTATTTGGGAGGCTGGGCTCTATGAGGAGAAGTGTGGCATCAGGATTGGTGGTAGATCTATCAACAATCTGCATTATGCAGATGACACAACCCTGCTTGCTGAAACTGAGGAGGACCTGAAGCGCTTGCTGCTGAGGGTCAAGGACTGCAGCCTTCACTATGGATTGAAGCTCAATATCAAGAAAACAAAGATTCTCACCAATGGGCTGATTGGCAGCATCATGGTAGATGGTGAAGAGCTTGAGATTGTTAATACCTTTAGTTTGCAGGGCTCCACAATCAACATTCTTGGCACCAGCAGCCAGGAAATTAAAAGAAGTATTTTGCTGGGAAAGTCTGCTGTCACCGACCTCTCCAAAGTATTGAAGAGCAATGACATCAGTGTGGAGACTAAGGTGCACCTAATACAGGCCATGGTCTTTGAGCTGTGGTGTTGGAAAAAGGTATTGAATATGCCATGGACTGCTAAGAGAACAAACAAGTTCATCCTGGAGAAGGTTAAATCAGGCTGCTCCTTGGAGGTAAGGATTTTGAAGCTTCATTTGACATACTTTGGACATGTTGCAAGAGGGATCAGTCCTTGGAAAGGGACGTCATGCTTGGGAGGGTGGAGGGACAGAACAAGAGAGGAAGACCCTCGATGATATGGATTGATTCAGTGACTGAGGCAATGGGGGTAGGTGTGTCAGAGACAACAAGATTTGCACAGAATAGAGCAGGGTTTAGGGCTGTTGTACATAGGGCTGCTATGATCAGCAGGGGACTCAAGAACGCAAAACAACATGAGTGATTGTATGAAAACAATATAAATGAAGATGAAGAATAGTGTGAAACACAATGTATAGAGACTTTATAATCAAACCAATAAAAAAATTCAAATGTGTTCTCTATCTGCCTATATAAATTGCATTGCAATCAGAATAGATAATTAAGGAAAAAATAATAAAAATCTTCACCAACTGGACCAATAGGCAACATCATGTTGTTGTTGTTGTTATATGCCTTCGAGTCTCTTGTGACTCATAGTGACCCTATGTACAACAGCTCTAAACTCTGCTCTACCCTGTGCCAATCTCATTGTCTCCGACACACTCATCCTGATTATCCAAGTCACCGAATCAATCCACCTCCCAGAGGACCTTCCCCTCCTGCACCTGCCCTCCACCCTCCCAAGCAAGATTGAAGTTGTCAATGATTTAATTTTCTTGGATCCACAATCAATAGGACTCTGAAACTTCATCTGACTTTGGGCATGTTGCAAGGAGGGACTGGTCCTTGGAGAGGGACATCATGTTCGGCAGAGTGGAGGGGCGGTGCAGGAGAGAAAGACCTTTGATGAGATGGATTGATTCTGTGACTGGAGAGGTGGGAATGAGTGCGTTTGAGATGGCAAATACTTTACAGATGCTATGGAGAGTATCTTGAACAATGCAGGAAGTATAAAAAAAATGGAGGGAATGCACAGAATCACTGAAAAAGAACTGGCCCACACTGAAATATTTCAGGAAGTACCATATGATCAAGTGCCAATGTTAATGAAAAAAATAAAGCAGCACTGAAGGCACTGACAGAAAAAATAAGACCCCAGAAACTGAGTGGATACCAATTAACATGTTTTATGTAACAGACGCTGCCCTGGGTGTGCTCACCAATCCGTGCCAATTAATTTGGAAGACAGTTGTCTGGCTGTCTGACTGCTGGAAGAGGTCCATATTTGTTCACATCTCCAAGAAGGTGATCTAAGAGATTGTGGAAATTATCAAACAATATCATTAATATCTTATGCAAGCAAAACACTACTACTAAAGATCTGTGGGAAGCCAAATTTCTCATACTAAATATAAGAAACCAAATTCTATATCAGGATATGAGGGAGGTGCAGACACAAGCTGGAATTCACCCTGAAGCACCAAGGCAGAACTTAGGCTTCACAGGGGTTAAGCACCAAGATAGACCTTAGGCATTTACACAATTTTTGGATTGTATTTGCTAATCTCTCCCTCCTGAGTCAAGCATAAGGTTTTCAATAGAAAGAACTTCACTTCATTTGCATAGTATTCTCTTTGTGATTTGCTGCCTAACAATATTCAATAAAGGCACAGGGAAGCTGGGTTCAGTGCTTTAGTTGTTCGAACTGCTTGACCTCTGTTTTCTTTTATGTTCTTGGTGTCCTGTCTCATTCTTTATTCTTTACCCTTGGCCAACAACAAAGATAATAAAAAAAAAATGGTTATAACAGTACATAGACAGAAAACTGCCAGAAGTTCAACCTGGATTTAGAAGAGGTTGCTGATGTCAGATGGATCCTGAATGAAAGCACAGAATATCAGAAGACTGTCTATTTATGCTTTATTGATCTGTTGTTGTTGTTATGTGCCATTGAGTTGCTTGAGACTCATAACGACCTGTGCCAACCTCGCCATCTCAAACACACTCCTTTCCACCACTCTAGTCACAGAATCGATCCATCTCATCGAAGGTCTTCCTCTCCTGTACTGCCCCTCCTCTCTGCCAAACATGCCCCTCCTTGCAACATGCCCAAAGTATGTCGAACGAAGCTTCAGAATCCTTGACTCCAAGGAGCATTCTGGCTTCACCTTCTCCAGGACAAACCTGTTTGTTCTCCTAGCAGTCCATGGTATATTCAACACTCTTCTCCAGCATCACAGCTCAAAGGCATCAATTCTCTTTCTATCATCCCTATTCACTGACCAACTCTGATGCATAGTACGTAATTTTGATCAGAATAATTTCGATCACGTCATTTAACCCAGATCAGGCACATCTTACTCTCCAGCCTGACGTCTTTGCTCTTCAGTACTCTTGAGAGGTCCCTCACAGCTGACTTTCCCAATGCAATTTGTCTCTTTATTGATTATGCAAAGAAATTTGGCAGTGTGGACGGTAACAAACATTGCTTATGACTAAGTGTTCTGGGATCCTATGGCCAACATTGAGAAGAATGGGAATCTCAGAAAACTTAATCATGTTCATGTGAAACCTATACTAAGACCAAGAGGCTGTTGTGCAACCAGAACAAAGGAACATTACTAAGGGAATGGTTTAAAATTAAGAAGGGTGGGTGTCAAGGTTGTATTCTTTATAATATTTAATCTGTATTCTGAGCAAATTATTTAAGAAGTTGCACTAAAGAATGTGGCATCAGGATTGGAAGAAGACCCATCAATAATCTTTGTTGTATGGATGACTCAATCTTGCTTGCTGAAAGTGAGAATGACTTGAAGTGCTGGCTGCAGCAGATCAAAGAACATAGCCTTCAAAATGGATTGCCTCTCAACATCAAAAAAACAAAAACTTTCACCAATGGAGATCAAAAGGCAACATTATTTAGAGAAAAGATTGAAATTGTTGATGACTTCATGTTACTTGGATCCACAATCAACATCCTTGGTACCAGCAGTCAGGAGATTAACAGATGTATTGCTGGTGGCTTAGTGGCAAGTTGTGTTGCATTGTTGAAGGCACACAGCTTTAATTCACTAGCTGCTCTGTGGGAAAAGGTTGAACAGTCTCCTTCCATGTGATTAACAGCCTCTGAAAACCCATCAGCTATGTGTCAGCTATGTGTAAGTTCCAACTTGACAGTACACATCAACCACAACATTACACTGAGAAAGTCTGCAGTCAGGGATGTCTCCAAATTATTGAGGAGCAAAGATGTCAGCTTGAGGACCAAGGTGTGCCTGATCCAGGTCATGGTCTTCTCAATCACTTGCTATGCATCTGAGAAGTGGGCAATTAATAAGGATTACAGAAGAAGAACTGATGCCTTTGAACTGTGGTGTTGGAGAAGAGTATACTTAATATCCCATGGGCTGTCAAAAGAACAAACAAACATGTCTTGA
The DNA here is from genome assembly GCF_000299155.1 of Elephantulus edwardii. Taxonomy (NCBI): domain Eukaryota; kingdom Metazoa; phylum Chordata; class Mammalia; order Macroscelidea; family Macroscelididae; genus Elephantulus; species Elephantulus edwardii. Next base: position 1,557,979 of record NW_006400102.1, on the reverse strand, counting down.
AAAAAGTGCAGCCAGAGTGCTCCGTGGAAGCAAAGATGATAAAGCATCTCACATACTTTGGGCATATTGCTATCTTGGAGAGGGGCATTATGCTTAGAAAAGATGGCAAAAGAGAGGAAGATCTTCAACCAGGTGAATTGATATAGTGACTGCAGCAATGGGCTTGAGAGTGACAGAGTTTGTGAGGATAGGACAGGGTTTAGATCTCTAGTTCATAGGGTTGCTCTGAGTCATACTCCTAGCAATGGCATCTAACGACAACAAAAACATTACAACTTTGGAACCTCTGTGCATTTCTACTCTGTTTTGTAGTGTCCCTCTGAGCTGGAATCTACTACAGCATAATGAGTTTGGCTTTAGAGTTTGTACTGAATAACTGACACACATGTAAACAGAAAGGAGTGAAAACAAGATGCTTTCATTCACTAGTACTTCCTTCCCCTGTATGATTTCTATTTAGTGGCTGGGAGTCTGAGTTCCCTTACACAAGGCAAAGGAAACTTGAGAAAATATTTGCTCTGGAGCTCTCATTTTACAGATCAAGAAACAGGCACAGACAGGTGAGCAAGGCCATACTGCTATGTCCTTACCTGTGGATCAATTTCTCGGCATGGCTGAGTCCTGGCAATGTCTCTGCATGGCCTCCTTAGGGCATTTCCTTTGGGGTACAGACACCACAGACGGTTCCCTTTGGGGTCCTGCAAGTTCATGTCTTGATGGTCTTCTGCACTGTCTGGTCTCCAGAGTGACCATGAGTAAACCCATCAACTTTGGCACTCTTGGTTTCCTCATTCTTGGGACAGGGCTGCAGACCACCAAACTAGAAAATTCACTGTTGTAGTCAGTGTAGATTTGTAGTCCTATACAATTTATATATATGAGTTATTAAAAAAAAAGCCCTTGCCTTTGGGTTGTTGTTGTTATGTGCCATCGAGTCGCTTGCGACTCATAGCGTGAACCCATGTACAAGAGCCCTAAACGCTGTTCTAGCCTGTGCCAACCTCGCCTTCTCAGACACACTCATTCCCATCACTCCAGTCACAGAATCGATTCATCTCATCAAGAGTCTTCCTTTCCTGCGCCGTCCCTCCACTCTCCCAAACATGATGTCCCTCTCCAAGAACCAGTCCCTTCTTGCAACATGCCCAAAGTATGTCAAACGAAGCTTCAGAATCCCTGACTCCAAGGAGCATTCCGGCTTCACCTTCTCCAGGTCAAACCTGTTTGTTCTCCTAGCAGTCCATGGTATATTCAACACTCGTCTCCAGCACCACAGCTCAAAGGCATCAATTCTCTTTCTATCATCCCTATTCACTGTCCAACTCTCTGATGCATATCACGTAACTGCGAAGACTATAGCCCTGATCAGGCGCACCTTAATCTCCAGCCTGACATCTTTGCTCTTCAGTACTCTTGAGAGGTCCCTCACGGCTGACTTGCCCAATGCAATTCGTCTCCTGATTTCCTGGCTGCTGTTACCAAGAGCGTTGACTGTGGAACCAAGTAAACTAAAACTGTTAACTATCTCAATCTCTTCACCATCCATACTGATGCTGCCAATTGGCCCAGTGGTGAGAATCTTTGTTTTCTTGATGTTGAGCTTCAATACATATTGAAGACTGCAGTCCTTGACCTTCTGCAGCAAGCGCTTCAGGTCCTCCTCAGTTTCAGCAAGCAGGGTTGTGTCATCCGCTTAACGTAGGTTGTTGATGATTCTTCCACCAATCCTGATGCCACATTCTTCCTCGTACAGCCCAGCGTCTTGATGATCTGTTCTGCATACAGATCATTACCATGGTCGCTTGCCAGGTCACAGTACCGGGTGGGGCTTGGGTAGGCGGGGCCAAAACTGAGGAGTTTGGAGAAAAAGGGGGACTGTTATTGCAGCTCTTCTTGAGCTAGGGGAGGAGTTAAGGGGCGGGGTCCTGGCAGCGCTTTAGCTCTCGCTATCAAGGGAAGGGATAACGTGAGGAACGGCGCCCAACGCCACTGGCAGCGCTGATAGGCGCCTCACGCTCCTTAAGTATTTATAGCTGAGGCATGCAGAGGGCGGGGCCTTCAGAGGGCCTGCGCTAGCGCCGGCGGGAAGGGCGCAGGCGGAAAGGGCGGTACCACCGAGCAGGGAAGGACTGGTGTTCTCTGCGTGGTCCTGCAGTCGTCAGAACCTGGGTCCCGGCTCACAGACAGAGCCCGGGTGCCGGGACATCCTTGCACAGCACCATGGCTGCCGCTATGACAGGTCAGTGCCAGCCAGGTCGGCGGCGGCTTGAGCTTTAGGCGGGTGTCTTGCCCGCAGAGCGCAGGACCGACCGCGGCGGCTCAGTTTGGCTCTTAGCTCCCCCTGGCCATGTGACCTTGGCCTCTGTTCCTTGTCTGTACAGTGTGAATCAAATGAGGACTAAGATGACTTCTGTGACATGCCTAGGCTTTGGGGAGCTTAGTGCACAGTGGCCACCACTGCTGCTGGGACACGTCCATTCAGATCCGTCCATTGGGGAGGATGCCTTGTCGGGCTTCTAAGGCAGTAATAGCCAGGGGAAGCAAGTGGCTACATCTTTCTTCCCTGAGGTCTAGTGGGACCTAGTCACTGGACCTAGTTAGCTGCTCAGTGTTTTAGCTATAGTGCCACCACACTCTAATCCTAACCCTAACCCTTTCCCTGTGCGTTATAAACCCTGGGGTGTATTTTTCGTTGTAGAGCGAAGTGCGGTGTCCAAGTTGGAGGCCGTAAAGCGAGTAGATCCAAATCAATCCACTGCCCGCCAGTCTGTTTTTAGGAGAGAACTACTGTTCCGAAGGCTTTCCAAGACTGTACGTCTTTCCTGAAGCAGAGCGCTCATTCTCCTGAGCACTAGTTGTTTAGCAGGCCAGCACTTAAATCTTCCACCACCAGAGCTGCTTAGAGAGTAGTGCTGTGCACCAGCAAGTCTACAGACGCAGTAAATCATCTGGGAGTGTGTTTGCCTGTCTTTTTCTGCAGAGTGGATTTGAACCACGAACCTTCAGGTTGGCAGCACAACTGATCCTCACTAGGCCACCAGAGCACTGGCTTGTTGTTGTTGTTGTTATATGCCATCGAGTCACTTGCGACTCATAGCGATCCTATCTACAAGAGCCCTAAACGCCGTTCTATCCTGTGCCAACCTAGCCATCCCAAACGCACCTATTCCCACCACTCCAGTCACAGAATTGATCCATCTCAAAGGTCTTCCTCTCCTGCCTCTCCACTCTGCCAAACATGATTGTCCCTCTCCAAGAACCAGTCCCTCCTTGCAACATGCCCAAAGTATGTCAAACGAAGCTTCAGAATCCCTGACTCCAAGGAGCATTCCGGCTTCACCTTCTCCAGGTCAAACCTGTTTGTTCTCCTAGCAGTCCATGGTATATTCAACACTCGTCTCCAGCACCACAGCTCGAAGGCATCAATTCTCTTTCTATCATCCCTATTCACTGTCCAACTCTCTGATGCATATCACGTAACTGCGAAGACTATAGCCCTGATCAGGTGCACCTTAATCTCCAGCCTGACATCTTTGCTCTTCAGTACTCTTGAGAGGTCCCTCACGGCTGACTTGCCCAATGCAATTCGTCTCCTGATTTCCTGGCTGCTGTTACCAAGAGCGTTGACTGTGGAACCAAGTAAACTAAAACTGTTAACTATCTCAATCTCTTCACCATCCATACTGATGCTGCCAGTTGGCCCAGTGGTGAGAATCTTTGTTTTCTTGATGTTGAGCTTCAATCCAGACTGGGATGCAAAAGTTGGGAACAGGGGAAAAGGATCAGTATCTGGAAAATACGGGCTCGGTGAGAGAAATGAGGCTGGAGATAGAATGATAGAGTTCTGCACATTCAATGCAAATACCTTTTATAAGAAACATAAACGCAGATTATACACATGGATTTCACCTGATGGCATGCATAAGAATCAAATAGATTATATTTGTAGAAAGATTCGCTGGAGAAGCTCAACATCAGCAGTGAAAACCAGGCCAGGTACTGATTGTGGGACAGACCACCAACTACTCATAGGTAAGTTCAAGCTGAAGTTGAGAAAAATCGAGTACCCAGGTACCAAAATTTGATCTTAAGTCTATCCCACTCGAATTTCAAAACTATCTCAGGAACAGGTTTGAGGCCTTGAGCACCAATGAGCATAGACCAAATGAGCTCTGGGAGGATATAAAGAATATTGCCCATGAAGAATGCAAAAGATCATTACAAAGGCTGACAGAAGAAGACCAAGATGGATATCATATGAGAGCACTGGCCTAGGAGGTGAAAATAACAGTAGCAAACACTTACTATGATCCTACCCTTGATGAGATGGATCGATTCTGTGAGTGGAGTGGTGGCAATGAGTGTGTTTGAGACGGCAAGGTTGGCACAGGATAGAATGGCATTTAGGGCTCTTGTACATCGGGTCATTTTGAGCCGCAAGCGACTTGATGGCACGTAACAACAACAACAACAACAACAACTATGTATATAACAGTGGCAGCCCTTCATCTTCCTGGCTCCTGGCAAGTGCAGACTTGGAGGGGCTCAGACTGAAACTAGAGTCCCCACTCTTCAACTCAAGGCCACTTCACTGCCAGCTTCTGTTCTGGAATGGGGTTTCCAGCCTAGCCATTCCCCAGGGCCTCCTCTTTGGCTAGAGAAGACCATAGTCTCCTAAGTGGAATGTACTGGTCAGGGTATTTAGTAACTCTAGAGGCCACACCTCATTAGTGAGAGTCTCTCCTACTGGTACACAGAGGCCAACCACGGCTAGCTAAGGGTTCAGGAAGTCAGTCTTTTTCCTCTTTCTTGCTGGACTCTCAGCCTGGTTCTGTCTGCAAAGGGTTTTATAATCTGAAACCTACAACTTCCTAGACTCCTCTGTTGCAGCCTGGCTGGGAAGAAATGCCAACATTACCTGCTTCCTGTTGTTACCTGCAGACTTTGGTCATGGCTGCAGATCCTGAGCATCCTCTATGGGCCTAGCCATGTGGTTGGAGACTTTCTCATCTCTAATTGCCTAATAGAGATATGTCAGATTGAGTCTCTATAGTGAAGAAACAAAACCTTGTGTTGGACAGGGGCAAAGGCTACTCAGTGTCTGAGCCAAGACTGGGACCTTGACTCTAGCATCTTTATCTATCCAGGGCAGACCCCTAATCTCCCAACTCCTGTGACACATTCATACAAGGTGCTTGCTTCTCAGCCTGTATTAGTATCAGTGGTAGCCCATCCTGGGGTTCAATATCCCCTGACATGTTCATGATGGTAGCTCTTACACAGCATCGAGACCAAGTCAGGTGCTAGGACAAAAAAGACTTGAAGGTGATTCTGGAAAGAGATCTGGGCCTCAGCTGGGTCAGGAATAAAAGAATTTAGGAACTGGGGCCTGGAGGAGAGCTACTGAGTAGACTATGAATTATCCAGATAAAAAAAACAATATGTGTTCTTGGTTAGGCCTGGGAAGGATATGGGGGATGGGCACAGTGGTGAGGTGGAAAGCACACTTCAAGCTAGGTGAGGCACAGAACCTTGAGAGCTTGGGTATGGGCTGACAAGAGGATGGCCTAGGCCTTGGTGACCATTTAGAAGTCTGTGGTCCTGGTGCAGGCTGGAGTAAGAAGGTTGGCAAGTTGACCAAAGGGTCTGGATGTTGTACCAGATCTATCTTTGTTGATCCCGTTTGAAAACCATCTCTGAATTTGTTTATCAGGACTTGAAGCTGAGGAGGTTTTCTTATGCTTTTTCAGTCACCCGTTTGGGGGGGGGGGTGTTGTTAGTGGGTAGTTTGTATGTAAAACTCATGAACTGCAATCACAATGAACATTTTGAAGCAGCAGGGCTCCAACCTTCATTATTCATTATTCATATTTGACGCCTCATTATTCAGGAGTGCCAGAAAGAGTGATTCATGGCTGGTGACTCATAGCCTTTGAGCATGGGAGGGCCCATCTGGCTATGGCAGGGAGGAAAGAGAGGGAGGGAGTGCTACAGGGTGCTGCCTGCTCCAAATGACCTTTTCCTCCTTCTTATGGGTCTTGAGTGCCTGCTCTGCACCCAGTGCTAGACATATAATGTAATGTGCACTGAGGAGACAGAACAGAATGGCAGCTGTAAACCCAACACTTATGGATATAGCAGAGAGACACAAGCCAAGAGACAGTCACGTGAACAGAACAAGGAGCTGTACTTGTTCCTTGTCTACCTTCAGTGCATCTTGGATTTCTTCCTTCAATACCATCACTCTTGATCCTGTATTACCTCTTGAAATGGTTGAACATGACTTACTCTTTTTGGTACAGTAATTATGTATTTCTTTCATCTTTAACCTTATGTGTCATTCAGTATTTTACCCATAGATTTTTATTTTTACCACTTAAGGCTTCTGTTTTTCTTCATTGTTTTTAACTTGAGAAATGCCAAGCATGTTCTTAGTTTTTGTTTTCTAACTCCAGGTCTTTTTACATTTCACTATACTTTACATTATCTTTTCAAGCTGTCCTATGAAATCTGCTTAGATCATATACATCATCATTCTTCAGGTCTTCTTTAGTTTCAGCAAGCAAAGTTGTTTCATCTGCAAAACGTAGGTTGCTGATGAGTCTACCTCCAATCCTGATACCACATTTCTCCTCATAAAGCCCTGCTTCCTGATTGGTCTGTTCTGCATATATATTGGAAAGGTATGGAGACAGGATACATCCCTGATGCACTCCTTTCCTGATTTTCAATGATGCAGTATTTCCCTGCTCAGTTCTGGCGACTGCTTCCTGGTCCAAGTATAGGTTTCACATGAACAATCAAGTGTTCTTGGATTCCCATTTTCCTCAAGATTAGCTACAATTCGTTGTGATACGCACAGTCAAATGCCTTTGCATAGTCAATGAAATAGAGATAGATATTCCTCTAGTTGTTTTTGTTGTTGTTGTTATGTGCCATCGAGTCGCCTGCAACTCATAGTGACCATTTATACAACAGCCCTAAACCCTACTCTATCCTGTGCCAATCTTGTCTCTGATACACCTACCCACATTACACCAGTGGCAGAATCAATCCATTTCATTGAGGATTTTCCTCTACTGCAACTATCCCTCCACCTTCTCAAGCATAATGTCCTTCTCCAAGGACTGATCCCACCCTGCAACATGTCCAAAGTATGCCAGAGGGAGCTTCAGAATCCTTGCCTCCAAGGAGCAGCCTGCCTTCACCGTCTCCAGGACGAAATGGTTTGTTCTCCTAGCAGTCCATGGTATACTCACTACTCTTTTCCAGCACCAAAGCCCAAAGGCATCAACTCTTCTTCTTTCATCTAGTCATTGTCCAGCTCTCTGTTGTATAGCAAGTAATTGCAATGCAACCCCATGGCTTGCATCAGGCACACCTGAGTCTCTACACTGACATCGTTGCTCCTCAGTACTTTGACAGCAAACTTTCCCAATGTAATTCATCTTTTAATTTCCTGGCTGCTGGTGCCAAGAGTGTTGACTGTAGAGCTAAGCAAACTGAAACTGTCAACAATCTCAATGTCTTCATCATCTATCATGATGCTGCCAATTGGCCCAATGGTGAGAATCTTTGTTTTCTTGATGTTGAGCTTCAATCCATATTTAAGGCTACAGTCCCTGACCTTCTGCAACAAGCACTCAGGTCGTCCTCAGTTGCATCAAGCATGGTTGTGTCATCTGCATAACGCAGATTGTTGATGAGTCTTACCTCCAATCTTTTTTTTATTTTAAACACAGTTTTGTGGGGTTTTTAAAAATTAATTTTAATGAAAGGTGACAGAGACTTTGGATTTCCGTTCATTGATTTTACTTTTCTTTCTGTCCAACCTACCCCTCCACCAGTTCACTCTTCTTTTTGAAAAGTAAAAGAAAAATTCTTTCATTGTTATACAATCCACCCCCCCCCCAAGTACACTCCACTATGCAGTCTTTGTTTTGAAAAGTAAAAAAGAAATTCTTTCATTGTTAAACAATCCCTCTGCCCAACTCCACTCCACTATGCAGCCTTCATTTTGGACTCCTGTCATGAAAATAATACCTAATCATTTATCTCTTTTAAACAGTTCTCTACCTTACCTGTTTCAATGCAGTATACATAATTTATCCCATCTTTCTCAGTCTCCCCCCAACTCCGATGTCAATCTCATTTTACAACAGAGGCACTATGCAGTATTTGTCCTTTTGTCGTTGAGATATTTCACTGAGCATAATGTCCACCAAGGTCACCCATTTTATATAATATTTCATGAGTTCCTTGTTTTTCAATGCTGTGTAGTTCCACTGTGTGAATATACAAGAGCTTCTCTATCCATTCATTTGTTGATGGACACTTAGGTTGTTCTCTTTGCTATTGTGAACAAAGCCGTGATAAACATAGGTGTGCATATATCCATTTGGGTGGCAGTTATGGTTTCTTTGGGGTATATTCCCAGTAGTGGAATTGCTAGGTCAAATGGTATTTCTATTTGCAACTTTTTGAGAAAGGGCCATACTGCCTTCCATAGTGATTGCACCATTTTACACTCGCACCAACAGTGAATAAGGGTTTCATTTTCTCCACAACTTTGCCAGCATTTGTTGTTTGCTGTTAAATTTTGTTATTCTTAATGGGATGAGATGATCTCTCATAGTTGTTTTGATTTGCATCTCTCTTAGAGCTAGGCATATTGAACACTTCTTTATGTGTTTGTTGGCCATCTGAATGTCTTCTTTGGTGAAGTGTCTGTTCATATACTGTGCCCATTTTTCATCTGGGTCATTTATCTTGTTATGGTGCTCGAGTATTTTATCAGTTCTAAATATAAGTCCCTTATCTGACATGTCATTACCAAATATTTTTTTTTTCCATTCTATGGCTTCCCTGTAGGAGAAGTTTTTGGATGTGCATAGGGATTTAATTCTTGTAAGTCCCATTCATCTCTTTTTTTTTTTAAATTTATTTATTTTTGGTTGTTTTTTTTTAAATTTAGTTTGTTTATTTTT
>NW_006400102.1:1533361-1534998 GCF_000299155.1 Elephantulus edwardii | reverse complement strand
ATTTTGCTGACACCATTTGTTAAAAAGGCTGTCTTTTCCCCACTTAACTGATTTCATCTCCTTGTCAAAAATCAGTTGACCATAGGTAGAAGGGCTGATTTCCAGGTTCTCAATTCTATTCCATTGATCTACATGTCTGTCACTGTACCAGTACCATGCTATCTTTACCACCACAGCAGTGAAGTAGGATTTGAAATCAGGGAGTGAGATGCTTCCTACCTTGGTTCTCTTTTTAAAGAGTGCTTTGCTTATTTGGGGCTTCTTTCCATTCCAAATGGAACTGGAGATTGTTTTTCCATCTTGTTGAAAACGGACTTGGTATTTGCACTGGGATTACACTGAACATGTAAATTGCCTTTGGTAGTATTACCATTTTCACAATACTGAATCTTCCTATCCATGAACAAGAAATATTCTTCCACTTATCTTGGTCCCTTATTGTTTCTTGTACTCATGTTTTGTAATTTTCTTTGAATGGATCCTTTGTGCTTCTGGTTAGATTTACTCGCAAGTATTTAATCTTCTGGTTGGCTACTGTGGATGGTATTGATTTTCTTAGCTCCAGCTCTGTATTCTCTTTGTCACTGTAGAGAAATCCAACTGATTTTTGTATGTTGACCTTTTATCCTGCCACTTTGCTGAGTTGGTCATCTATGTCCAGTAGTTTTCTTGCTGAGTCTTTAGGATTTTATATACTATCATCATCTGCATAAAGAAGATAATTTTACCTCCTCTTTGCCATTTGGATACCTCTTATTTCCTTCTCTTATTGCTATTGCAAAGACTTCCAATACAATATTGAATAAGAGAGGTGATAGTGGGCATCCTTGCCTAGCTCCTGTTCTTAAAGAGAATGCTTTTAACCTCTGTCCATTGAAACAGTGTGTTGCTCTCGTGTTTGTGTATATACTTTTTATTATGTTAAAGAAATTCCCTCTAATCCTATTTTGTTGAGTGTTTTAATCAGGAAAGGGTGTTGGATTTTGTCAAAGGCCTTTTCTGCATCAATGGATCGGATCATGTTCTTCTTCTTTGCATTGTTAATGTGATTAATTACATTGATTATTTTTTTTTATGTTGAACTGTGTTTGCAAACCTGTTATGAATCCCACTTGGTCATGGTGAATTATTTGTTTGATGTGTTAGATTCTATTGGTGTTTTATTAATGATTTTTGCATCCATGTTCATAAGAGATATTGGTTTTCTATTTTGGTGATGTAATTTCCTGGCTTTTGTATCAAAGATATGTTTGCTTTATAGAATGAGTCTGGGAGAATTCCATCGTTTTCTGTTCTCTGAAATAGTTCATGTAGAATTGGGATAGTTCTTCTCTGAAAGTTTGCTAAAATTCACATATAAAACCAACTAATCCAGGCCTTTTTTTGGAAGTTGTTGTATTGCCTTTTTAATTTCTTCTTTTGTAATGTGTCTGTTTAGGTGGTCAGTTTCAGTTGGTGACAGTTTAGGTAGGTCGTGCATTTCTAGGTATTTGTCCATTGCCTCTAGGTTTTCACATTTGTTTGAGTATAGTTTTTCATAATATTTTAACATTACCCTTTTTATTTTAGTTGGTTCTTTTGTGGGTTTTTTTATTATTAAATTTTATTCATTTTAATGAACATTTACAGGGATTTTG